>NW_019525023.1:2394486-2411861 GCF_002814215.2 Seriola lalandi dorsalis
GGGGGTTTGCTTGCGGTGAGTAGAGTGGGTAACTGTTTCAGACACGCACACATGCACACGCACACACATCCTGCTCTCGGCCCCATTTTTGCTGTCACAATCTATACCGACGCTTCAATTTACACGGCTGCCTTGCGTCTGGAAAAACAGAGCTACCTTTGTGCCCACCTCTCAGATGGTTTCATGTGGCCGTCCGCGATGCCTGTATGACAACACGCAGCCCGTCAGGGGTGAGTAGAGACAAATGGAAAAGCTAATATACGACTAATAAGCAAGGAAGGGGAGGAATGTGCAGGAGAGGTCAGAGGGGAGATTGACAGCAGCTATTTACAGAACCCCCCCCCTTTCAATCCTTCCATCTTTCTCTTTCTGCTGTGTGTTTATGTGAGTGACAGGCACTTTTGCGTAGGTAGAAGCGTGGAACAAAGGTCAGTCTGTATGTAGAAGGTGTGCCCCCCTGCACCACCTCCACCCTGTAGCTGTAGAGGCAGGATGGAGCAGAGAGGATCTCAAGAGCATCATGAGGCGTGCGATGGGGTGTTTGGCAACTACACAAAGATGTATTTTACCACCACCTCCACCTACATCTGCCTGGTCTTGCCCTCAGACCCCCACACATACACACACCCTACACCCGTCTATTCTTCCCCAAGCCCCTCGTAGATATTACCTGTCATTTCTAAGACAATTGTAAATCACCACAGCGAGCATTCCTCCGTCTCGACAGGACGGGCCAAAAATGCAACTGTGGCACTCCTGGAGCGTATGCACGAGTGTGAAATGGAAACATGTGAAATTCAATAGTAGAGAATGTGATCGCCTATGGCTGCGCAGCCTCCCGCCCTCTCTCAGTTTTATTCCCCAAAGAGACACCGTGAGAAGAACCAGCTGTAGTTACATAGAAATTCTCTACCTTAAGAAATACATCTCCCGTTCTCTCTTTCTCTCACCTGATCTCACACTCTTTGTCTTTCTGGGAAGGTAAATATTAGTTTAATTAAAGAAATTGTGAGGAATGAACTGGGCCACCCACAGCCACAAGTTATGAAGAGTGCAAAGCTGAAAATGAGACAAAAAAAGTTGTCTCCATGATAAAGAAGTAAATTGAAGAAAACAACTTAATTGCTTCTCTTCTAGATTATTCATCCTCACTGTCTCTGTATTCAGAGAATCTGTTGTTTGTTTTAAAAAAAGAAAAAAGAAGCATCAGTTACCTTGCGTCACAAAATATGTACTGAGCTTCTCAAGACCACATGTTTTCACTGAGAAGAACAGTGGTGTGTGGTGTTCATATACTACCTTGGTATTGTTTAACAGTGGAGTTAAGGTGGGCTTGGGAGTGATCATTGCAGGTAGTTGTACACAAGGTCTCAGCAAAAGGGGGCAGAAAAGCCTATTGATTCGATTGGTGCGTCCTGTGGTGATGTTATTGTATGTTATGTAAAATAGCACAAGTGGCTCTTATTCAGAAGACGCACGCTGGAGGGCCCTGCCTTTCTCCACTGCACAAAGACCCACAATTCCCTAGGCAGTTCTCAGGTGGATAGCCTTACCCATACTGCCTCTGTGGCTCACCTGAGGAGCAGCCCAGCAGCTTGACCCTGCTCCAGTCACACCGAGAGGGTTACAGTTACATACATAGACCCAGATGGATAGCTACAAGTTCAAAAACACGAGCAGAGACGCATTCACGGAACACCTGAGAGCGGCTTCACACTGTTTATCAATTTGCTGTTGAAGCCGCTATAACAACTGGAAAATCCCATTCTTGAATACACGCATACACATGCAAGCAATTATGAGACATTAGTAATACACTTTCAGTGCATTGAAGCACTGCGTTCAACTGTGTCAAGGGAGAACTGTACACTGTCACCCAAGCTGCTGCTGTAAAGTGGCTTTTTTTCTTTTCGAGCCAATCGTAAGCTTTCCCTCCTGGCGACCCGTCCACCTGCTAACTGAGCTCAAATCTCGGATTGCTTATCAAGTTACGCCACTGGTTTCTGCAAACAGTCACACCACCAAACACCTATGTGGGAGCACACTAACACACACATGCACAATTCAGACATTGTGTTTCCTGACAATTAGCTCGGCATGTGGCCTTTTCACCCGCTGGTAGTGGAATATATTTGATACAAGAAGTGCTGCTTTTCATCACATCAACCCAGCAAGTGTTTGGAGTAATTATTCTTGACTCTTTGACAGACAGCGTGTCCATTCATGCACTTAGCCTTCCCTTCACCTTTATTGGTTTAACATCAGAACAAGGTGAGAAACATTACAAACCTCATTTTAAGGGGATTTTTTTCTTAGGCTGGTTGGTCTATTTTGGCCACTATCACCTCAGTTCTTTACGGCCCAGAGACATCATCCTCATGTACAGACACAGATAATTGTCTACAGATCCACACAAGCTAAACTGTCAGACTCTCTGCCAGCCAAGGATTTAGTGTTCACTCTGGCTCCAGAAACAAAGAGGGATAGAAGTAAAAAGAATAAAAGAAAAAATGTGTCTC
This sequence comes from Seriola lalandi dorsalis, assembly GCF_002814215.2. Taxonomy (NCBI): domain Eukaryota; kingdom Metazoa; phylum Chordata; class Actinopteri; order Carangiformes; family Carangidae; genus Seriola; species Seriola lalandi. Next base: position 2,397,006 of record NW_019525023.1, read on the forward strand.
TGTGGAGGGTCTGAGTGCGATAATCAGGTAATAATAAGTTCTGTTTTATTATCTTGTTCCGGTCTGTTTTATCATATTATATTATATTTAGTCTTATATTTGGCCTTATAGAAAAAAAAATCTGAAAAGTAGGTGAGATAATTTAAAGTTTTAACTTTCCTTTGTTATTTGCAAACTTTTCTAGGAAGCCTAGGCAACATCCACACTAATGTGTTTTCGAGGCCTTAAAACTTTAGTTTTAGAGTTTTTAGTTTAAAAAGTCCAGGTTGCGTTGTGTAGACCTTTGGAAACGATGGTGCAGACACCCACTTCTCCCTGATTGGGTCTTATCAGCCTCGTCTACCAGTGGTGAATGCAGCGTGAAAAATGAATGACAAGCGTTACTGATCTTGTTGTTTTTGCTAACAGCTGTTGCGCAGTTAAATTCTACATTTAAACTGGCTTTCAACTGCCTTTGCTGTTCCTTGTCCGTAGCATTTCCTGTAACTAACCAACTTCGGAGTAGACATTCTTCTTCGTGTTTACTTCAGCACACAGATGCCCAGTGTTCGTAAATGGTCATGTGATGTGCGTTTTCAGGTGTGTTAGGATGGACCATTATTTCTGATTCAAAGCTAAAATGGCCGTCTCTTTCCTTTTAGAACAGAGTTTTAAAACGAGAACATATTACACTCAAAATAATACCTTTTTTTTTTTTTTTTTAAATATTCCGCTTTTTCTAAACAACAAATAATAGGATAACAGAGCTGGGTAATAATCAGGAAGTATCAATAATACTGGGAGGTAGAACAGGCCCCTCAGCTGTGGAACTTCCTGCGCAGACAGACACATTATCAGGAACACTTGAAAGTGATTGCACAAATATCCTGAATATAAAATTAAGTTTCAGCTGCTAAGACAAATGAAAAAGCCCATTCGTGAACATATGCAAGCCATTATGAGACATTAGCAGCACACTCTCAGTGTATGGAGGCAGAGCATTCAGCTGTGTCCAGGGGAAACTGTACACTGTCACCCTGGCTGCTGCTGCTGCTGTGGAGTTGTTTTTCATTGTCAGGCAGGTTGGTCTCTTGAAACAAGTTGATTTGTATTGGAGGGAAATCTCACTACACTTGCAGAATTTTACTTTGGTTTGAGAACACAAGGCTGTGAATTCTTGTCAATGTGCAGAGCAGACATACTAATAAGCAGATTATGAAAAGGGGGGTTGTGAGTAATGTACGTGCACATTAATGTAAAACATACTGTCTAGCTGAAGATAGAGGATCAATATTTGAAAGTGGATACAACTAGTACAACATACCAATAGAAGGAGAGGGATCATGATTATTACAGTCCAGAACCCCACCATGTGGAGCAGTTTAAAACAGACAAGGGGATTTGTTTCAAAGTTCTAAACACAGCGTCCAACAGAGTTGATTTACTAGCAGTCTGAGCTGGCATAAAAACTAAAAGACAATGTGATGAGTCAAATTTCTTCCGATACCGTATCTATTGCCTGTCCCAACTCAACAAAAGCGAGTGTACAGCATGTGTATTTGCGCATTATCGTACTTATGAGAAATAGTTTGAGCTTTTGAAGCTTCGCAACAGGGATGTTTCTGTAAACTGATGTCATTTTGGCAGAGGTTTTTTATTTCATTTTCTGTAGAATTACATTATGTTTTGAGTAAGGACTTACTGTGTGTTTAAAGTATGTTCACTTTTGTTTGGCCATCTAAAAATATAGACATAAAAAGATATTATTAATTCTAAAATTGTGGCCTAAGTATTCACATAACAACTTTGTGTGTTTTCAGCAATAAAACCTGCAGTGCTGTACTTAGGGTTCCCGCCCTAGTTTGTGGTGCCATTAATCTGCCAAGTCTGTCTGTGCTTGTTTTTAATTAGTATTTTATTGAACAGGGTTGATGATTTGTCTGTTTCTGCCAACTCTGTTACTCCTCTGATGACAGAGATTTTCAGGGAGGCTGAATTTTTTTTTTAGGCTTTTCACAGATGTAAGAAGTGTCTTCATCAGTTTTTTTTTTTTTTTTGCTTGCTTTTTTATTCTGGATAAGTTATGCAATAAAAGCATCCAAAAGAAAGACAGATGGCCAGCAACTGATACATTTCTGTCTATTTAGTAACAGATCAGTGTGGATGCATGCTGATACCTTTCATTAAAGGGCTTTTTCCGAAACTGAACAAAAAATACGCTCATTAAGAAGCATGGCTGTAGATGTAAAAGTGAATTTAGCCAGTGGTCCTCACATGTACAGACAATTGTGTGTGAGAGAGGGGAAAAGAGAGAACATCAGCAAGATTTATAATTTCTAAACATTTTGGATGTCTCCAGACTCTCCAGAGTTGATGGATCTGAACAAGCAGGGATTTGGACTGATACTTGATTCTGTCTGGAGTCTCTCTCAGCACTCCGGTTCACCTCATCACTCCGTCCCACAGCACCAAGATCTCATTCACCTTTGAACTCCAAAGAAGCCCCCACCCCCTTGGTGACTCCCGTGTGCCTTATATTCACCCCTCGCCAAAGCTTCGCTTACTTCCATCTGTAAGTGTGACGTTGTATCCGATGGCATTAAAGTTTACTGTCGACTTGAATCCAGCCAGAAGGTGGACACAGATAAGGAAGAGAGCTCCAAGAGACGGAGGTAGTAGACTGGAGGAGGTGAGGGTCCAAGCGAAGGGAAGATTAAATGAGCAGGGAAATAGATGAGATGAGAGGAAGTGGAGAAGTTTGGAAAAGGTGTAGGAAATGAGCGGGACAGTGCATTAGTCACAGGGTAACTTTAGCTCCCTTTGTGGCTGAGCGGAGAGAGATTTCTCATCAGCAGCTGACTGATTTGGCGGGAGCAGACTGCAGAAACACTATACATGCCAGACGTACCATTTGTCCATCTCCCTTCCTTTATGTCTCTGTCTGTTTTTCTACAAACTGTCAAAAGATCAGTGCAGGCACGCATCTTTCTACTGAAAGTGGACTCAAATGTAAGGGTTAGCTCGTGAATTAACTGATACTAGTGATCATGTGTTTGATAAACGTAACCATGTCACCTCTCCTTACTTTGCTCAGTATTACTCTGTACGTTGACTTCTTGCTGTGATGACTGCTTGGGTTTTGACTTTCCAAAGATATTACCAGGCAAACGGCTTGTTTTTTTTTTCTTCATCACCACTAATGGCAAGTTTTTATAAAATGGTCTCTGCTTACAACTGCATTACCACATTGGGACAATAAGAAGACATAACAACATCAATGAAATGAATGGTAAACAAGGCAGGGAATCAATCTAAAAACATACTTTGAGAAATGGGTCTGCAGCAGGTTAAATGGGCTTAAACCTCCACAAACACTGTTACTGTGTTACTGTTTGCAGACTGGGCATGCTGGGCTTCTCTTTTCTTCTGTTATTGCAGTCAGGGGCTGCAGTTGAGTGAGTGCAACAGAGGTATGTATGTGAGCTGTACGTTGTGCATGTTTTGAGGCGTATGAGATGACCTCATTGAAAGGACATTGGAAATCAAAGTGTCTGCCTCTGCCTCTTTCTCGCTCACTCTTTGTCCTCTTTACCTCCTCCCAGCTGCCTGAAGCTCCTCGTTCACAGTCTTTCACAATCTCAAGGTGCTAGATTGGTGTGAATTGTGTTTCTTTGAGTGGAAACTTGCTGTGTGTTCGTGGGGATTCATGTCCGTTAATACAGTGTCTGAGAGTGTGTGTAACCTTGTTCTTTGGGTGGAGTTTTTCCCCTGCTCCTCCATAGTCCAGAATAATTGTCATCACCTGGCCATAAAGCTGACGCCAATTGCCCCCATGTGACCCAAACAGACCCACAGAGGTCATCATCAGGTCATCATCCACACAGATCAACACACTGTCGCACACACTGGCTCAAGTTCCTTGAGATTGTCTCCACAAAGAACACCACATTTATTTGGGACTATTTCTTCAATGAAGTGTCAAAGATCAGTGCCACTCTCATTACATTAAATATGAGGCTACAGCCAGCAGGTGGTTAGCTTAGTTTAGGATGACACTTTGGGTTTTGTAGGAATTGTGAATTGCTACAATGTGCAAAGTGGTGTGGATGTTGCTGGCAGGCTTACTTTTTTAACCTTCTTACAGCCAGGCCAGCTGTTCCCCCAAGTTTCCAGTATTTATGCTAAGCTAAGCTAATGGCTACTGCTGGATGTAGCATGATATTTACCCTACAGCCGTGAGAGTGTTCTCATTTAACTCTAACTTATCATATTTCCCAAAATGTTAAACTATTTTACTAAAACCAGGGCTGAAAATCCTTGCTAAGAAAATGCTATGTGTGTATGGGAAAATATATATGAATTGGAAAAGGACCTTTTTAAAATGCAATGCAATGACAACTGTCCCACTAGTTCTTCCAAGTGTCCCTCTCTTCCCCTCAAGCACTTTAATTCACTGTGAGAGAGAAAGTGTTGCTCTTCAATCAGTGAGGGTTTGCTGGTGTGGCTGCATGTGTAGTCTTGCAGGATGACTTCATGGTGTGTTCTCATTATGCCTGGGTGCTGGTGAGCCTGCCAGGCCTTTCAGGTTGTCTCTGCTCTAGGACTTGCTGGCAGGTCCCAAACAGTGGAGAGACAGAGAGAGACAGGCCTCGGCTCCCAGGAAGACACACTTGCTGCGAGGCAGAATTAGTGATCATAAATAAACCACTTGGAGGGGTTTCAATCAAGTTGTCCTTTTTTTAGCAGTAGCCCCAGTCTGGCAGGGTTATTATCCCACCCAACAGTGGATGTGTGCAGCAACTATTCAGTCTTAATCTTTTCTGTTTGTCCTCCAACAAGTTGGAACACCTCAGCGTGTTGTATGTGTGTGTCCTTTGGGTGCTAACAAGGGCTGTTCCAAGGAGTTGAGTAACAGGGCATCTCCCCAGATGCAGCAGTGAGCAGGTGTGGAGTTCAATACTTCACACTGACTCCTTGTCTAATCCTTTTCTTTACCCAAGGGCTGAAGAATAATTTTTTATTACAACAAATAAATCCTCTCGTTTCGAAACACCTTCAGCTTTGAGCTGGACGTGGTAAAAATGTCCTGAAAACTAGGCCACAGGTTGCCCTTTTTATTAGTTTTCAAGCTTTTAAAATGAAGAACTTTCTTGCAACATTTTTGTTTCGAGGCAGTTTTGTTTTTATTACTGCTCCTGTTACTGGTCGGAAGGTGAGCCATCATGTGCCTACTTGTTGGGAAACAATAAGAAAGCTATGAGATGATGTGAGAAGAAAAAGCAATAAAACAATATCAAAGTAAGTGTTCTTGCAACTAAAAAAAAAATACACCTGTTAAGAAATGACAAAAGCAGGCTGCAACAGGGTGACTCTAGCTTTTCAGTGACAGCTTATCAGTGTTAACATTATGACAGATGTTAGACAAAACATGCAACAACTGCACTTTCAAAGACAGCCGTATCACCGTGTGGTGGGTTGCCTTAAACCAGTAAATGCAATTATTCTCTTCTTACATTACTGCATTGCTTAAAAGGGCAATTGCAACTAATGACAATTGCATTGCTTTTATTTGTTTTGTCAAATTCACAGTATGTTATTGTCGCTTGTCAATCCATTTGCTAATGAAAAAACTGTACTTGCTGGTGCATTCCAGGACGCCCCGACAACAGACATTTGGTTGATGGCCTGCCAAACACAAGTCTTTTTAATGCAAGTATGACCAAAACCGCATTATTCTTTTTGAAGGAGCTATTTATAAGTTTTGCTATTGCTACATAGCTATTGTTAGCATTAACAGCTGTTTACTTACCAGTCTTGAAGAAACATTGTGAGTTCAGCATCAGACTCTTTTACTCACCAAGAGCTGTTTCCAGTGGTGGAAAGCAACACTAATGTTAACTCTTCGTCTCTATCACATCTTTTTTCCTACTGAAGTTAGCACATTAACTAGATAAGTTTCTTGTTAATGAATGCAACATCCAATGCCAAACTGAGTATAATCATAAAACATTCAATGTCAGACTTTTAATGAATGCACCTACAAGCCAAGTTGTTACTACCCGTTGATGACAATGTAACCATGACAAAAACAACAGAGGCCATAAAGGGTTTATTGTGATGAATTATCTTTCAGCTGGTTTTTCACATCCCATCTCTGACTCACAGTAATCTCTCTACTTTAAATTCACTTCTTCTTTTTAGAGCCAACAAGGGCAGTAACTCTTGCTGGATTAGAATTGTTTCAGGTGAGAGAACAATCTGATCTTCCATCCCTCCCCTCCACTCACAGCGAGCTGCCAAGCAGTCAATAAAGCTGGCTAGCCCTTCCTGACTACACCCCCGGGTGAGAGTGATCTACTGTGCAGGCTAGTAAAAATGTTTTTCTGTGCTTCTCACTCTCTACTTTTCTCCCTCTCCATCCCTTGCCTCCTGTGGTCTGTTATTATCATCAGCCAGGTACGTGTGACTCATACAGAGGGACATGCCTTTCACCAAGTGCACTTGGCATAAAAACATGTGTTAAGTGCAGCGCATTTTATCCTGAAGAGTGTGGATGTGAACACGGGAAGGCTGTGAGCACCTTTTGGCTACTGTTCTGCAACAAAACCGTTATATTCAAGACCAACTCTGTCATTTTCTGCCACATGATACAGCAGTTCAGTATCAACAATCGGCTCAGGTCTGTTCAAATGTTACCCACCACTGCAGTGCAGTACACTGCAGCACAGCTGAGACTAACCATTTAGCGATACATCCATCACTGGGCTGCAAAGCCACAGACATAAAGCAAATCTTCTTGGCTGTCTTCTCAAATGAGAAGAAAACAGTTCTCTCGTTTGCCTTGTCAACTTCATAGACGACTCACATCACCTGCTTTTCAATCTCACACAATAGAATCCTATCAGGGAGCTGCATCCACTATTCCCCATGTATCTTCCATTGTCACAGGATTTCACAAATACTGCAAATTTTAACCGACTCATTGCTGGAGAAGGGGCTCTCTGACTTCAATCACCCTCAGAGAAGAGGGCTTCAAACAGATGGATTCCAAAATGAAACAACACAAACACCCAATCATATCAAACAATGGGAAAACATGCAGGCCTTTGCGTTCAAGCACACAATCCTGCTGAGAGTTGCAAAACCACTTGCAGAAGCATGAGTGATGATCCAAACTCATAAACTAAACTGTTATCAATTTGTGCAGCTGGTTCAGAGTATCTTGACAATGCAGCGGGTGTAAATCACAAGTCCTGTATATGAGAGAAAGAGAGTGTGTGTGTGTTTTGTAGGATCAGTAAAAGTTTGATTTGCCAGCATCAGCCTTCATGCGGATCGGCTCTCCTCCTTGGTATACCAGATCTCTCGGGGCAAAACTGCTGTTTGTCAAATGAGAGACTTCCACTGTGGGTTAACTGGAAACATCAGGGCTCTGGTCAGGCTACTCTCTGGGAGACAAAACAAAAACATGTCCTGAGAGTGAAAGGGTATTCATTGGGGCAACACAGGAGGAATACATGCAGGTTTTACAGGAGGGTGGTGACGTCGTGAAGTGAGTAAAGTTTTCCTCCAATCAGACCGTTGTTAGTTCAACCTAACTCAACCCAGCCGTCACCTCTTTATCAAGATTAAAGATCGAGTTTCCGTGTTCACAGGCAGCTTGACCTCTCTTCATCTACCCAGGAACTTCTTCCTCCTCTGACCCCTCCCACATGGCCAGCAGCCTAGTTTCTGTGATTTTTCAGGCCACAAAATTTCAAGTTCACTTGAAAATACAAGATGGGATTCTCTGAAACGTGTTATTGTGGTTTTTTGTGTCACTGGGTGCAGAAATGTTTGCCTTAGGCCTAAAAGGACAATACAAAGGAATGCAAAGTTAGTCCACACTATAACACACACTACTGTCTGCTGGCCAGCCCAAGGCAGTGTGCACACAAAACACCCTGCCAACGCCTTACAAAGAAACTGGTGATGGAGCTGTTAGCCCATCCAAACACAACAGGAACTAGCCATGTTTTTTTTAAGTTATACTGATTTTGCACAAGACCCAGGAGAAGGCTTATTTCATACAAGAGATGGGCAGCAGTGGCTGCATTGCAGGTGTTAACTGCTGACTTTAAATACAGTGTTTGTGTGACATGTGTGTGACCTCACAGGATGAGGTAATGGGCACGGAGAGGTCAAAGTCAAAATGAGTACTACATGGAGAGTACAAATGCAAACATTGCAAACACATACACTTGTGTGTCATGTGTCATGAATATAGTTGCTTAAAGGAATAAAAATCTCTGGATTTTTATTATCAAATGTCAAAATCTCCTAAACAAAGATGACCTGCTTTTAAATACTTTTATCCTGAAGTATCATATATAGAGTTTTCTGTGAAACAGTGATTAATTGGAGCATACTGAGCATACAAGTAAGTGTTGGAAATGTGTTTTATACATCATGCAGTATTTGTTTGGATGTTTTGTTACCCTTTGACACACATACCTCTTTTCAGTATTTTAGAGATTTTGGACCCCAAAGGATGAATTATACTTACTTTTCCTCTTACGCCACCATGAGGTTGAGATTTATGTTTTTTAGTGGTATGTTTCAACAACTGTCAGATGAATAGCCATTAACTTTGGTACAGATATTCATGTCCTCCTCAGTATCAGTTGTTGTGACTTAATTTTCCATCTATCTTTGTCCATTACTTTGGTTCATAGCCAGTCTGCAAAACCGGTGACATTCCCATCGGCCTCAGCTGAACTGTGTTTAGAGCTTATTAGCAAATGTTAGCATGCTAAACTGTGATGGGGAAAATGGAAAACATTACATCTCATTATATCACTTAAGTTCAAAGCATCGCTGTGTCTAAGTACAGCCTCACAGAGACACTGGCAAGACTCAGTCTTGTTTTTCACTATCATCCACTGTAACTTCTGTGAATCCAAGTTAACTACAAACTCCTGTCCTCTGAATAAGCATGACAAACTGTTTTCAGACTGGATAGAAGCAAAGAGGGAGGAGTATATGCAACAAAGTCCCCAGCTGGAATCTGTTCAGGGTTGCAGTTATGTGGTATGTGCCTTAAAGGAGCGATTTGTAAGTTTTGCTATTGCTACATAGCCAACATTAGCCTTAACAGCTGTTTACTTACCAGTCCAGAGAAGATGTTGCAGGTCCAGCATCGAACTTCTTTCCTTTACTCACCAATAAGAGCTGTCTCCAATGGTGGAAAGCAATGCCAATGTTAAGTCTTGTTTCTATCATGCTTTTTTCCTCCACTGAAGTTTTTATGCTAACCAGCTAGCTCCAGCCCATATCGGCCCATCTCGTCACATTCCCATAGCGGCAAGAAACCATGTTCAGCGGTAGAGAAAACTTACAAATAGCCCCTTTGATCACTCAGCTATCGAGACATCCCAGGAGCAACAAACTTAGCCACCTTTCAAGCCGACAGGTGAGTTTCTGAATTCAATTATGTCAGTGAAGTATTCTTTTAATGTGGAGCAGGGATGTTTCGTTTTTTTCACTCTGCTCCTCTTTCTTTCAGTACACTATGTGAACTAAAAATATTGAATTAATTTTATCACACGCTGCTAACTTGCTGTGTCAGCTCATTCGCATTCATGTGATTAATCAGGTCCATTTTAATGTGAATTAAGCTTTATTGTTCAGCAGCTTAGCAGATGTGTAGTACAATTACTCTTGTCTCTCTTTCTGCAGCCACAGAATCAGCCAGCTCTGAACAGGTGTTCCTGCTCACGCGTGTGAGATCATTGCTTGTGAGGGAGACATTACAGCGTCGAGTAGCAAAGATGGTGTCTTTCTTCCACATTCCTCCTCCTCATCCCTCATCCCTGGCTTTCTCCATCTGGATCTCTATGTGTAAGCCATCTTCTATCCATTACCACATCATCCATCAACAATAACGCTTAACAGCGTCTGTCTTTTCCCTGGTGATGCAAACCTATAGCAACACTACTGCTCTGACATCCTCACAGCACATACACAGAAACACACACACATCGACTTGATCAGTGTCACCGGATCCATCAGCCGAGTTAATTTCATGTTAATCACAGAGTCTTTATTACCTCTGCCGCCCCACTCACCCTTGACCAACCTGCTCACTCACCTTGCTGCCCACTCTGAAAAGCTCTGATTGTGCCTTAATTTTTGGGTACCTTTGGGTGACTCTGGACTGCATTGTTTACCCTCAGCTTCTGAGAGGGGATCCATCCAGCCACCCAGTGAGGTGCTTATCTGATGCAATGGACCATTGATCACCTTTTACCCCTGCAATGAATCAGCTCTCTGTTAGCTGAGTGGAGAATCATCCACTTGGTAACCTAAAACTAACCTAATATATTGCTGCTTCAGGTTCACTAGACCCCCACTTGTCGGTTTGCTCCTGTGTCAGACAGCATCTGTACATAATGCAACATGGATCAGGTTCAGCTGCTAATAAAATGGGATGCTGCGTTTAATTTAAATTGCATTGATGCATGTTCTGAGTTCAGAAGTGAAGCAGTATAGGCTGCATGACGGCACTTTTGGTGATCCTCTCATCAAAGCAACATAGACACAGTCACGTCATCGGAAAAATAAACAGAGAAGATTAAACAATGGCAACTGTTTCTAGATAAACTCCATTTTCGTCTGTTTAAGAAATCCCACCAACTACTCTGATCCAACCTGCCTCATCCTGAGAAGCCATCATAAACCTGATGAATGACTTTTCATCTGGGCTATAAATATTTATCCATTGCACAAATCCAAATTCCATTATGGGAGTAAACATAAAAATATTTCTTTCTTAAGCAAGCATATATGAAATTAAACAATTTAGTGCTGACAAAGAGTTCAACTAAGTACCACCATATGGTCAATAGTGGTTCTCAGAGCTGCATTGTTAGTTGTGTGCGCAGTCTGTTTCTGACAACAGCTTGGCTCTCATCAGCCCTTCATCTCCAAACACACTGCATGTGGTGCTCCCACCAACGCGGCCCAGCTAAACCCTGAACACTGGAATGGTTTGTAATTTGTCACGACTGTGTCAGAAATGAACTGATGTGTTTGGGGTTGTGGAAAAAAATTAATTGAAAGGAGGGGGTTGATGAAGGAATTGGTTTGTTGTGGGTGTCAGTGATACAACAAATGGCTCACACACGCTTACATGACGTCCACATCTCATTGTGACCAGGTTTATGTTAGCAGTAACAACCACAGGCCTGAGGCATGCCAAGACGTGGTGGAGCAGATGAGGATTGTGGACTTTTTTTCTATTCATTTGGCAAGCAAATTATTTCTTTCTTCTAATGATGCGCAAAATAGATGTCAGCTTTGCAACTCTATGACCAATTCATGTAACACAGCTGTGGTTCAAGCTATACCCTCTTACTGAAAGTTTGACATTGTCCTTTTTGGTTTTTACATCTCCATCTGGTGAGTAGGAAGTGGATTATTTTGTTTCTGCTGCAACAACACAATTTGAAATACTGCAGAAATGTAGCAAGAAATATGTTACTGGTTAAAATCATTTGTAAATGATCCCAGACTGACTGTCCGAGCCCCGTGAGTGTATATGTATAAGTACATACATACATATATGAATGTATAAGTATACCTTGGTCAGTTCTGCAGAAGAGGCAGGGGGATGTGGCCCACACCACATGCTCCCATTAGAGCGATAGGGAGCTCATTAGTCACGACTCGGTCCATTACTGGTTCCGGACCTTGTGGCACCAAACTGTCTGCACCCATAGCTTCTAAGAAGGTGGGGGGGGTGAAGGCTAGATGTGGGTCCCCTGTGCTCCCCTGAGCCTGAGCAGATAGCATCACAAGCAGCAGCAGCAGCAGCAGTTAGACCATGAAACCTAACCACCTCATCTAACCCCCCCCCCCCCCCTAATTAGGCCATAATTTTACTGTATACCACAGTATGGAGACATCAGCCGTGTGGGTAGAGGGAGGTGGGGGTGAACAGGGGTTTAATAGTGCCAGAAGGCCCATTAAAGGATTTCAGCAGCTTTCCTGGGTTCACATTGTCATTCATTAAGCCACAAATGTTGTGTTTCAGCACAGGTCAGCATTCCTCGATCCGATCAGCAGTTTTTGGATCAATAACAGTCACTGAGCAGCACCCCAACAACTGCAGTTCTGAAATTGAAAATATGGTTTTGCCATCAGCTTGGTGAAATTGCTTAATGGCTTCCCCCCACAGCAGCACACTGAGGTGAGCACTACTGCTTCAAGAATGTGAAAATGGGTAAATAGATTACCATCTCATCCCCTCATACTATTTTCACTGGAGCCCGTCCAGTTGGCTCGTTACTGAAAGAAACAATGTGTCCAGTGAGTAAGCATTACCTCGTCCGCTTTCAGGCAGCAGGCAGATAAATGCTTGCACACACATACACTATATTTTTCACTTTTTCTCACACGGGGTAACATTAAACCGATCACACACACACACACTGACAAAGCTGTCATTTCCTCATATCTTGTCAGTGTTACTCAACATTTTCATTTATCCAACTGTTCCTCAATTTGGAAACATACAGATGACAAGCAAAACAACCCAAAGCCTCACACCTTGAAGAAGAATTTGTTTCTGAACAATGGAAAAAAGCCACTCCTCAATAACTATTTTACACTTTAATTCTGTCAGACACAACTAAAACCACGCTCAAGCACACCAGTCCCAATTTTGGTCAAAAGGGGGAATTTTAACGCAGCCAGATAATTAACAAAGCAGTAAATTATACCATAGTAAATGAGCTCGGCTGTTGTTGGAGAACCTCTACAGTTAATGGCTTTTATACTCATTGCATTCTTTCATGGAAGGAATGTAACAGGGTGCGAATACACTGCCAAGAATTACACAGACTCAGTGTCCCAATAGCCCTTTCTCTCTCTCACCTCTCCGTACTGTAGAGTCTCCTCTCTCTCCCTCATCACACATCTGAATCAATCAGTCTTTATCCTCGACTTTCTCGTGCACAGGCACACGTGTGTCTGTGTGTCTGTGTCTGTGTGTGTGTGTGTGTGTGTGTGTGTGTGTGTGTGTGTGTGTGTGTGTGTATTCATACAGTTGGTGTGTATGTTACTATTTTCGCTCTTTAAACACAAACATGCTGGTTTCCTTTATTGCTGACACATATTTCACAACTTTTCCTGCCCTGGAGCCAGAGGAAGACCAACCATCCTCCATTGTAAATTTTCTCTCGAAGCCCAACCTGGAGAGTATGCTACACAGGAAACTACACGCACACACACACACACACACACACACACACACACATAGAAAGAATGGAAGAGAGTGCATCATGTATCACGATCACAAATTAAGATTTTAATTTTAACAGAGAATGTTTATTTTATCATTTTACTACCTCCTCAAATAAAAAGATTTAAATCACGTGTCGTAAAAGTTATTTAAAGCCAGCTCAATTGATTATATCAACTTATATTTTTCTAAAACAGAAAAAGCATCTTAGCCTATCACTCGTTCTATGAATAAACATCAAATCAATCACAGTGGATGGTGTGGTGTTTGTGACTGCCCCTCTTCACTTCACCAGGCTAATGGGAAATCAAATATGGGGAATGTCTTTAGCTCATTGCTCATCTTCAGGATGCCTGCCCAATTAAATGGATTCAATTTATCAGACATGATTCATCCCCAACACAAACTCATATTTACCTCAACTGTGATTGATGAGGATCATTATGGTGATTAAATTTGGTCTAATGTGTTCGTATGACAGCTGTCTTTGTCTTCAAAGGGTCTCTGCTTCCTCCTCTGTGACTCTGCACTGTAAATTCATTTTTATGTCTCTATGTGTGAGTGAAGACAAAAAAAAGGGGGAGTTATCAGTTTTTATTGTGGGTAGGTAGTGTGTACATGTGTGCAGTATCAGTATCACATGTGGTGTGTGTTTGCCGGTAAGGAGGTGGACTCCTTTGCTGCATTTTCTGTGGTTTTTGGTTTTGGACTACAGGCAGCGAACGACGGCTGGACACTCTGGAATTTCTAGTCAACTCTTTTGTTACCAATAAATGTTTTTGGAGCTTTCTCACACTAAGGCGCTGGTGAGGAGCCAGGGCAGCGTGTGTTTGTATTGTCCAGTGTTTATTTGGTTTCTGTTCTGCGTGCGTATGAAGATATCTGTGAAAAAATTAGATTTCCATCTAAAGTTGAGTAATACACTATTTGCTTTTGTGATGACATTCATGTTGGGAAAAACGGTTTAAGTAGTGGAGTCACTGCTTGCTTTTAATTATGTTCATTTCAGCTTGTTTATTTGTCCTGGGAAAATACATAAAACTGGTCACACTGACGCCTGAAGACGGGAGATACGCACCCAACGGAGATGGTGCTTTCAACACATATACCCATATTACTGCAGTTGCAAAACATTTCAGAACCTGGAAAAGGAGCCTTGTTTTAAGCTTGCTGCAGTTTTGAGATTATCCTGCAGCTTTTAGAAATACTGGGTAATGTTCATCTAAAGAAAAGCATTGCATGTTTAAACTGAAGAGTAAACACAAAATGACTAAAATTGAATGCATGCAGTTTGTGTGTAGCAACTAAAATGTACATTACACATATGTATGACACATATGCTTGCAAATGTACAAAAACAGTTATCTACAAATGCAGTTCTGTAACTACAATTATATACGTATTGGATATATATAAACTTAAGAAGTGCTGTTGCCAGAAAGTATAAATCCCCCAGCTGAGCACTAATTGCATGATTTAAAGCATAGCTGTTGAACACCTCGGAGAGGCCCCACACTGGCTTTGTGTGGACATTATATAGACAGGCCTGCACGGGGACCGGAAAATAGAAAGTGGGGGGAGAAGGAGGAGAAGGT
>NW_019525023.1:2411881-2415632 GCF_002814215.2 Seriola lalandi dorsalis
GGGGGGTTGGGGTAGTGGGGGGGGATATAGACGTTACAGTTGCTGATATGAGACCTCACTGGTAATGAGTAACACCTACCTGATTACATTAACATACCACCAATGCCCCTCCCCTTTTTTTGTTCTTTCTGTCATGTGGAGTTCCCATTTAGTCCCTCATGCCGATTTTGTTCAACAGTTATATTATATAGCGCGACACATGAATGACTGCAGTAGCACATGCTGTCCAGTGTTGTGTGACCTGCAGAGCAAGTGGAAACCATTTCAGAGCCACAGGTGAATTCCCTCTCGTCTATTGGTGTGAAACTGATAAGACTGTAACAATCCCTCAGAGCTGGCCTCGCAAGAGTTTGACTGGGATGTCTGTGACAGAGAATTAAAAAGGTCAGCAGTCATACTGTTTGACTTTGATTTATATTCTCAGTTATATAGAAGGGCACAATCACTTTTAGCATTCATGTCTTATCAAATCTAGTATAAGCTAAATATGACATATTAGATGTATAATAAATCCTTTGCTCTATATGCTCCAGTGGCTCTCCTTTTGCATTTTTGGTAAAGTGCCACTAAAGTTCTTTGTCTTGGCCATTCTGTAAAACTATTCTTGTAGAAAGAGGAAAGAAAGAGAAAAAACACGAATAGCAGAGGAAAATAGATTAAAGAGTTTCCCAGTTTGCGAGCTAAAGCTCTCTGGAGATGCTCTCTTGTCACTCGCACTAAGTGCTGGTCCTGGAGGAGTTCTAAAGCTCCCACAATCCACCTCACCACACTCATAGCCACGAGGCCTGGGAAGACCATAAAGCCTTTTTACAAGGTGACATGACATAAAAACGCAGGGAGAACAGAGAAAGGAGGAGGTAATATCTAGGAAAAAAGACTAAACCGCTCTCATTTACTCTCTTTCCTTTCTCAGTTGTTTGCGCTAGTACTTTCTCCTTGTGTGTGTTTCAAAGAGTGAATATGTATGTTTTTCCATGTGTATGTGAAACTGCGTGGCTGCCTTGAACGGGTGGGCTGGCGAGCCGTTCCCTGTCTGCCATCACCCATGTCCACTTACACACACTCTGGGCCTCAGTGGGAATGAAGAGGGGATTACGGCTTTGACTGATCCTAGAGGGGCACGCACTTAACACTACTGTAAACAACAGGGCCATTTGAGTGGTTCACACCAAGCTGAACTTTAGAGGTGAAAGCTGGGGGACACAATCTGACTGCTATATAGAGGCGGTGGTCTGATTACTGATAATTATAAAAGCATGGGTGTTGGGGAGGATGGCTATCTTTTCTTTTTTCTTTTTTTTTTAAATTGTAACTGCTCTTTTTCGCGCTTTAATGATAATTCCAGTTTAAGAAAATAGGTCTCTTCTTTTTTGTGGTTTTGGCCATCTTCTTTGTCAGTGATGACAACCTTGCACTCACCAAAATAATTGCTGAGGTCTGGAAAAAGACTGGAAACATGACTGCTCAGATGACCAGACAGGTTGTAAAGAAGCCAACAGCTTAACTAAATTATCTAAACCACTTCATTTGGATGTGAAATCACAGGTGAGTCATCCCAGATGCTGGTCAAATCCTTCAACCACACTGCAAAACAAGTACCAGTAGGTCAAAGTTAAACCAAGAATTTGGCAATGGGACACTCTCGAGGGACCACCATGACCCTCAAAGCGAGCGATGTATCAGAAAGCTTCTAAAATTAGTGAAGGAGTGCAAATGTGATTGATGCAAAAAATCTACCAACTCTGTCAAGAATGTCTGGCTGGGAAAACATCAATTGACGAAGAGGAAACATAATATTGTCGTAGAGAGATAGGAAAAAAGTTTTTCTACAGAAACCTGACCATTGGAACATTGAAAACAATAATCAAAAATAACATCATCATCAAACCTACAGCCAGTGTGATGTAGAGGATATAAGATAACATTGTAATAACAGCTTGCACATGTGGCAGTAAATATGTTTGCATATTAGCTTGCCAATAGTTTTTATGACTTACTATACTATGATGTTTTTACAATGTTTTTTTGTGCCTTGTTATATTATGATTTTTATTCCATTGAATAATATGACGTTTTTATGACTATATATACTATGATGTTTGTGTGTCTTACTATACTATGATGTTTTGATGATGTTTTTTATGCCTTACCATACTATGACTTTTCTTTGCCTTGCTATACTATGATGTTTTAATGCCTTACTATACTATGATGTTTTTATGACATTTTTTATACCTTACTATACTATGATGGTATTTTTAAGCTTCACTATACTATGACATTTTTATGCTTTACTATATATGAATTTTTTATTCCTTACTTTCCGATGACATTGTTATGCCTACTATACTATGATATTATTATCAAGTTTTTTATGCCTTACTATACTATGACGGTATTTTTAAGCTTTACTACACTATGACGTTTTCATGACTTACTATACTATTATGTTTTTATGACTTACTATACTATGACGTTTTCATGACTTATTATACTATGACTTTTTATGACTTACTATACTATGATGTTTTTATGACATTTTTTATACCTTACTATACTATGATGGTATTTTTAAGCTTCATTATACTATGACGTTTTTATGACTTACTACACTATTACGTTTTTATGCCTTACTTACAGTATGACATTGTTATGCCTACTATACTATGAATTTTTATTAAGTTTTTTGCCTTACTATACTATGATGCTTTTATGACATTTTTCATACCTTACTATACTATGACTGCATTTTTAAGCTTCACTATACTATGACATTTTTATGCCTTACTATATATGAATTTTTTATTCTTTACTTTCCGATGACATTGTTATGCCTACTGTACTATGATATTATTATCAAGTTTTTTATGCCTTACTATATATGAATTATTTTGCCTTACTATACTATGACGTTTTTATGCCTTACTATACTATGACAGTATTTTTAAGCTTTACTATACTATGACGTTTTCATGACTTACTATACTATTATGTTTTTATGACTTACTATACTATGACGTTTTCATGACTTATTATACTATGACTTTTTATGACTTATTATACTATGACTTTTTATGACTTACTATACTATAATGTTTTTATGACATTTTTTATACCTTACTATACTATGATGGTATTTTTAAGCTTCACTATACTATGACGTTTTTATGACTTACTACACTATGACGTCATTATGCCTTACTATACTATGAATTTCTTATTCCTTACTTTCCGATGACATTGTTATGCCTACTATACTATGAATTTTTATGAAGTTTTTTGCCTTACTATACTATGATGCTTTTATGACATTTTTTATACCTTACTATACTATGACTGTATTTTTAAGCTTCACTATACTATAACATTTTTATGCTTTACTATACTATGAATTTCTTACTCCTTACTTTCCAATGACATTGTTATGTCTACTATACTATGATATTATTATCAAGTTTTTTATGCCTTACTATATATGAATTATTTTGCCTTACTATACTATGACGTTTTTATGCCTTACTATACTATGACGTTTTTATGACTTACTATAATATAATGTTTTTATGAAATTTTTTATACCTTACTATACTATGATGGTATTTTTAAGCTTCACTATACTATGACGTTTTTATGACATTTTTTATACCTTACTATACTATGACAGTATTTTTAAGCTTTACTATACTATGACGTTTTCATGACTTACTATACTATGACGTTTTTATGACTTACTACACTATGACGTTTTTAT
>NW_019525023.1:2415652-2417116 GCF_002814215.2 Seriola lalandi dorsalis
TATCAAGTTTTTTATGCCTTACTATATATGAATTATTTTGCCTTACTATACTATGACGTTTTTATGCCTTACTATACTATGACGTTTTTATGACTTACTATAATATTATGTTTTTATGACTTACTATACTATGACGTTTTCATGACTTATTATACTATGACTTTTTATGACTTATTATACTATGACTTTTTATGACTTACTATACTATAATGTTTTTATGACATTTTTTATACCTTACTATACTATGATGGTATTTTTAAGCTTCACTATACTATGACGTTTTTATGACTTACTACACTATGACGTCATTATGCCTTACTATACTATGAATTTCTTATTCCTTACTTTCCGATGACATTGTTATGCCTACTATACTATGAATTTTTATGAAGTTTTTTGCCTTACTATACTATGATGCTTTTATGACATTTTTCATACCTTACTATACTATGACTGCATTTTTAAGCTTCACTATACTATGACATTTTTATGCTTTACTATATATGAATTTTTTATTCTTTACTTTCCGATGACATTGTTATGCCTACTATACTATGATATTATTATCAAGTTTTTTATGCCTTACTATATATGAATTATTTTGCCTTACTATACTATGACGTTTTTATGCCTTACTATACTATGACGTTTTTATGCCTTACTATACTATGACGTTTTTATGACTTATTACACTATGACGTTTTTATGCCTTACTATACCTATTATATATAAACCGCTGCAGCCACAGACCAGATCCATAGTGTTGTCTCTCAACTCCTAAACCAGCACCCCCATTCCCTCCTCCTCATCTCTGGGGACTTCAACCACACGTTCCTGTCCTCTGCTCTTCCTACATTCACCCAGTATGTGGATTGTCACACCAGGGACAATAAAACTTTGGACTTGTTGTATGCTAATATCAGAAATGCATACACCTCATCCCCCCTCCCCCCGCTGGGACGCTCAGATCACAACGTCCTTCATTCCAGCAGCTGTCAGACTCCACAACTCCTGCTCTTCCTGACTATGTGCAAAATTGCACTTTTTCATGTACATATCGTGTGTATTGTGTATATTGTATTTATTAGTGTATATTTGGTATATTTTTGTTGTATATTTCCATAGATGTTTATTCTATAGATGTTTATTTTCTGCTGTGGTAAATGAATTTCCCAGTTGTGGGATAAATAAAGTTAATCTAATCTATACTATGATGCTTTTATGACATTTTTTATGCCTTACTATACTATGACAGTATTTTTAAGCTTTACTATACTATGACGTTTTCATGACTTACTATACTATGACGTTTTCATGACTTACTATACTATGACGTTTTCATGACTTACTATACTATGATGTTTTTATGACTTATTATACTATGATGTTTTTATGACATTTTTTATACCTTACTATACTATGACAGTATTTTTAAGCTTTACTATACTATGACGTTTTCATGAC
>NW_019525023.1:2417456-2431377 GCF_002814215.2 Seriola lalandi dorsalis
TTAACAACAAAAGTCTGAGTGTTTTTATGCCTTACTATACTATGACGTTTTCATGACTTACTATACTATGATGTTTTTATGACATTTTTTATACCTTACTATACTATGACAGTATTTTTATGCCTTACTATACTATGACGTTTTTATGCCTTACTATACTATGATGCTTTTATGACATTTTTTATACCTTACTATACTATGACAGTATTTTTATGCCTTACTATACTATGACGTTTTCATGACTTACTATACTATGATGTTTTTATGCCTTACTATACTATGACGTTTTTATGATTTATTATACTATGATATTATTATCAAGTTTTTTATGCCTTACTATATATGAATTATTTTGCCTTACTATACTATGACGTTTTTATGCCTTACTATACTTTGAAGTTTTTATGACTTACTATAATATAATGTTTTTATGACATTTTTTATACCTTATTATACTATGATGGTATTTTTAAGCTTCACTATACTATAACATTTTTATGCTTTACTATACTATGAATTTCTTACTCCTTACTTTCCGATGACATTGTTATGCGTACTATACTATGATATTATTATCAAGTTTTTTATGCCTTACTATATATGAATTATTTTGCCTTACTATACTATTACGTTTTTATGCCTTACTATACTATGACGTTTTTATGACTTACTATAATATAATGTTTTTATGACATTTTTTATACCTTACTATACTATGATGGTATTTTTAGGCTTCACTATACTTTGACGTTTTTATGACTTACTACACTATGAGCTCTTTATGCCTTACTATACTATGATGCTTTTATGACATTTTTTATACCTTACTATACTATGATGGTATTTTTAAGCTTCACTATACTATGACATTTTTATGCTTTACTATATATGAATTTTTTATTCCTTACTTTCCGATGACATTGTTATGCCTACTATACTATGATATTATTATCAAGTTTTTTATGCCTTACTATATATTAATTATTTTGCCTTACTATACTATGACGTTTTTATGACTTACTATGATATAATGTTTTTATGAAATTATATGAATTATTTTGCCTTACTATACTATGAAGTTTTTATGCCTTACTATACTATGACGTTTTTTATGACTTACTATATATGATTTTTTTTTTGCCTTACTATACTATGACGTTTTTATGATTTATTATACTATGACGTTTTTTGCCTTACTATACTATGATATTATTATCAAGTTTTTTATGCCTTACTATATATGAATTATTTTGGCTTACTATACTATGATGTTTTTATGCCTTACTATACTATGACGTTTTCATGACTTACTATACTATGACGTTTTTATGCCTTACTATACTATGAAGTTTTTATGACTTACTATAATATAATGTTTTTGTGAAATTTTTTATACCTTACTATACTATGATGGTATTTTTAAGCTTCACTATACTATAACGTTTTTATGCTTTACTATACTATGAATTTCTTATTCCTTACTTTCCGATGACATTGTTATGCCTACTATACTATGATATTATTATCAAGTTTTTTATGCCTTACTATATATTAATTATTTTGCCTTACTATACTATGACGTTTTTAATGCCTTACTATACTATGACGTTTTTATGACTTACTATAATATAATGTTTTTATGAAATTTTTTATACCTTACTATACTATGACGGTATTTTTAAACTTTACTATACTATGACGTTTTTATGCCTTATTATACTATGATGTTTTTATGCCTTACTATACTATGACATTTTCATGACTTACTATACGATGATGCTTTTATGACTTACTATACTATGACGTTGTTATGACTTACTATATATGAATTTTTTTATTTCTTACTTTCCGGTGACATTGTTATGCCTACTATACTATGATATTATTATCAAGTTTTTTTTGCCTTACTATATAATTTATTTTGCCTTACAATACTATGACGTTTTCATGACTTACTATACTATGACGATTTTATGACATTTTTTATACCTTACTATACTATGATGGTATTTTTAAACTTTACTATACTATGACGTTTTCATGCCTTACTATACTATGAATTTTTTATTCCTTACTTTCCGATGATATTGTTATGCCTACTATACTATGATGTTTTTATGAAGTTTTTTAAGCCTCACTACTATGTTGTTTTTTACTCCTTACTATACTGTGATGTTTCTTATGCCTAATATACTATGACAGTTTTATGCCTTACCATACTTTGACTTTCCTATGTCTTACTATACAATGATTTTTTTTTTATCCCTTATTACACTATTTCATTTTTATTACTTACTATACTATGGCGTTTTTTTTTACTTACTGTACTGTGATGTTTTTACAATGTTTTTTATGCCTTTCTATACTGTGACATTTTATTAAGTTTTTTGTCCCTTACTGTACTATGACATTTTTTATGCCTTACCATACTGTGATGTTTTTATGTCTTACTATACTATGATGTTTTTACGACTTACTATACTGTGGCATTTTTATGCCTTAATATACTAACGTTTTTTACTATAGTATTTTGTTTTCATTACTTACTATATTATGTTATTTTTTTTACTGGCTATACGATGACATTGTTTATGTATATTGGAAGATATTGTGTATAAATCATAAAACTTTCTCCAGTGTTTGTATAAGCCATGAAGTTTATTTTCAACAGTGGAGGCATTTCAGATGTGGCCTTATTTGATATGGTAAAATTATGATACATTACCACAGCAGCAAATACACATCTTTATGAAATTTTGGCAAAGATATGCATGACTATAATGGAGAAATGGGAAAAACTGGAAAAATTCAATGCCGAGGTCAATGACACCAGACCTTGGGAAGTCCAGATACAAAGTGCCTCTGAAATAAAACGGTAAGAATTTTACAGTTCACCTTCATTTCCAACTGACAGTCTGTCCGTCTGTCTGGCAGTCTCAGAACATGTGTTTCTTGCCTTGTCGGACTTCTTTTTTGTGATATTGCTGTTTTCCCAGATGGCAGCAATTAACTTGGTGAGTACAGCATCATATTATTATATACAAAATAAACAATTATTTTGAAAAAATGAATAGTCATTTAATAATGGCTCATGAGTTTCAGATGAGAAAAAGATTTTTGGGTCTGATTATGATTCCAGCTGTTAGGTTTGTGACTTAAACTCCAAAGCCTCAGTGGAGAGATGATGATTTTTTGATATATTGATCAGTTATACTGTCCAGGCCTATCGATGTGACTTGCTTGTGTTTTGTTTTGCATCAAATTCTCTGAAGTGGTCTCGGCAGGGCCCTGGCTTTTGCTCTTTTGTTTGTTTTCTCTCCCTTTCGATTAGGGAGGCCTCAAGGATTCAACATAATGGCCTTGCCCGGCGGAATGGGATAAAACAGGGCTGATTCCCGGAGAGGGGAACACTAGAGATGGGGCTTAGTGATGTTTTTGCGTGACAGAGGTTCATATAAAAAGATTTTGGTCCATAATTTGCTTGGCTTGGGCCAGCTCCAAAAAGGCCAAGGAATTTTATTCTCTGTTGCAGGACTAGGGGGATGGGGAAGTGCAGAAACTTGCCGCACTAAAACACCCAACACAATATGGTTCACATTTTTCTCCCTCATACTAAGTGTACCATGAATTATCTCGCTTTCCAGCTGAAGGGGAAAACTTTGATTTCATCTCATGTGCAGCAGTGTGGCTGAAATGCAGCAGTAAAGTCTGCAGTATATGCACTCCACACAAATCTGAGTCTACATGAGTCTGACTGCCAGGCTGACACACACACTGTGTCGATCTTGCACCCTGCACTTCTCACTCCTTTGTCAAACCTCCTTTTCCTGCACAATATAAGTCTGGATCTGAAAGGTAAACAAACCCAATGAAAGAACGGGTTACTCAGGAGTCTGCCTGTCTGTGCCGCTTTGCTTAAATTTGTTTGCAGCACCATGAAGTGTGCTGATCATTCCCTCTTTCTTCTGTTGATGACAGCCAGGGCACAGACTTCCATAAACATAATAAATCACTTTTGATGATAGTGACTCATCTCACACCATTTCTTCTTTTTCTTCAGTTCTCAAGGCATTCTACATGGGCAGCCAAATGCAACCTGAGCTGTTTTCTGAGTGCAATTCAAACATCATTATCATCCTCATTACCATCCAACACAATCATCAACAAGCCAGATCACAGTCATGGATTTGTTTTGGAGGTCTAAGCAGTGAGGTCTCTAAAGTAGGTCTGTCCTGTACTCTGCTGCTCAGTGTGAGGCCACTCTGCCACTCTCCCATGGGAATCATCTTCAGAGTTAAGGCTCCGGAGCCAAGGAATTTCAGCAAAGTACCGATGGTTTATTTTTGCAGCCCTCCGTGGTGTGTCTCAGCCTAGCCTAACCAGCTCAGCCCAGCCTGGCTCTGTGCAGCTCACGCAGCAGTTCAGGAAGGGCCCGTCACTCCAGATGGTAGTTCAGTCCCGCCAGCGAGAGGGTCTGAAGGCCTGGCTGCTGGCCTAGAACCACAACCTCTGACAGGCTAAAGCCTCGGGCCCTTCTAAACCAGCACAAAGCACCTTTTCAGGGGCGCTCTCTCCTTGCCCCCCCCCCCCCCCCCCCCCCCCCTCTCTGTGCTCAGGCAGGGGCCAGCCACCTCATGGAGCATGGGAGGGAATGTATTCACAGCAGAAACAGGCTGAGGTTCAACCTATGGATTCACATGTTCCCAACTGGGACACATGGATAAGAGCAGACTTTGGTGCACAAACCGTGTATACATGATATCAGTAATAAAGCAGTTCAGTGAGCAGCAGCAGCAAAGTATTTTGATCAGCATTGTATTGATCCATGACACAGACTGAGACTTACTGCAGCCGTTTCAACTCACTCAAGAATCCAAACTCATTTCTGGAAAATGTGAGAAATGGACAAATGTGTGGAGCCTAGAGGAGATGGATGCTAACCTGCGAGTGAACCCAGAACTCAGAGTTTAAGCCTGCAGCACACTTTGAACTGTTTGCCTCTCTCTCTGTGCATGTACGAACTACCTCAACCGCAACACTCTGCCCACACCCATCATTGTCTCTGGTTGAAAAAAAAAAAGTAACAATCCATAATGTCGCAACACTTCACTATTGGCAAGTGGCGGCAAATCAGAAAAGAGAGGCAGATAGGCATGAAAAGTGTAGAACTAAAGGGCTTTGAGGTACTGTAAGTGATTAAGTCAGGAGCCATAATTATCCCATCTTGCGTGGGCAGGACAGAGCTGGCTCTTGTTGTTTCTGAGCAGACAGGCAGGTATAGAGGCACGTCACTCGCTGCACACTTTTGTTTAATGACCTGCTAACTGTTGAGAACGAGAGAGAGAGAGAGAGAGAGAGAGAGAGAGACAGAGAGAGAAGTTTCCTTTTACCTGCCTCCAAACTTTCAGCAGCACACAATCACTCGAGCCATTCAAGTCAGAGACGGGGGGGTGGGGGTGGGGGGGTGCCAGGAGACACAAACACAGGCAGAAAAAGAACCAACAAAACGCTGAAAGCATATTTGAAATTGACAAATTGAGTAGGGGGGGTGGTGAAGGGAAATGAGCTGTGTTGGCATTCAGAGAAACAGTGGACTTCTTGTTAGCTGGAAAGAGTGATGCAGGTGAAAAGGGGAGGAGGGTCTTGCGGTGATTTATTTCCCATGTGATTTATATCCCCTGTCTGTCACCATGGCATTGTCAGAGTGATCATTTGTCATTTAGATTGTGAAAACAGTCCACCTAACAAAGGTAGGCGCCAACATTTGCAGCTGAGTATGTGTAAACTTTCCTCCTGAACTCTGGTGGGAAGATTGCTAAGACCTAGAAATGTTGGGAGAACCCTGGGTTATGGTATGTAACCAGGAAGATATTCATCTTGCTCTGAATGACTAAAAGTTACATATTAAAATTATAATGACCCCTGTGGAAGCAGGATTGTGGCTCTGAATCATGTATTTGACACTTCTTTCCTCTACTTTCACTATTGGAGAAAAAAAAAAAATCCAAAACTCCCTTCTAAATCAATCCTGACCTCCCTTCTTCCACTTCCTGCTCTTGCTCCCCCTCCTCCTCTTTCTCCACCTCCAGCACCAATGTGTGTGTGTGGACTCCTGGGAGCCATAGCTCTGAGGACCTGCCCTCCTGCACAGTTTCAATCAAACATCATTTATGGGCACTTTTTTTTTTTTTTTTTACAAGCTTTTTTTTATTGGCCTGGGTCTGTGTTTACTCATGACAGTAACAGTGCAGGAGTGGTTAACTGTCCTGTGTGTACACTGCCATATATCTCCATCCAGTACGTCTCTTGACATGGAGGCCAGCAGAGGTAACAGACTCTTTACAGTCTGCGACGCACTAACAGCCACCTTTCTGTCCTCCTGTCGATAATATACTGCGCCTTGAGCTCAGATGAACTTGTGTGCGGGAAGAACTGCAGTTTGTCTGTAAACTTGGCCATGCATATTTCCGCTGATTTTGCTGTTTGCTCTTCTTAACTCTTTTTAGACACAATTCCAAGGAACATAATAATGTAAATAAACTGCAGAGACATGGGCTGGACTCTCCGCTGTGACTCTGGCTTGGTCAGGTGCTCCTGCAAACACAGCTGTCAGTGCAAGCATGAAAGAAAAACAGATAATAAATAACTGCTATCATGAAATGAAGCCCAGTAGGTGAATAGAAACGGTGTATCGTGGGATTAACCACTATTTTTAATCCAGAAAGAAATACATTCATTTTACAACCAGAAAAATACTGAACATCAATCCACGCAACCATCACATTTCTGAATTAAAGGGTCATCCATCAATTTTAAATGTCAAAATCAATTTACTAGTCACATACAGTAGTTGTCAGCTGGTGATAACAGGTGTTTAATGTCCTCTGTGGCTCTGGGGCTTTACTCAAGTGATGACCTGGGTGTTTCAGTCAGGGCTCGTGACTCCACATTTTTAATGGAAAGCCAGTGTTACATACTGGGGAGGATTTAAAAGACACTGGCGTATACAAGGCAGAGCAGGCCTTATGATAGACACTACTGAGTTGCATTGTGGGAAATGTAGTAGCCAATGTTTCGGTGGTTTAATCCATGTTGGAGACTAAAAGTCAGATATCTCGACCTTTGCTGCATGTATATCAGTTTCTTCTAAAAACCAACTTTGCCTCAGTCACATGCTCGTTCATAAGCCCAAATAAATCTTTACTACATGAGGCATTTTGTTTGTGCAGAGAATAAGAAATATCTCACCATTGGAAAACCCATGTTTGACACCTTGGCAGGACATCATTAGCATGCGTCAGGGTTTATGGCTTTTGATGTCACCAATTACATCATCACTGCAAGACAAGACACCGGGGAATAGGGCTGACCGATGGGGTGAGTGCGGGGCGGGCGAGTGTTGTGATTGGCATCAATGGGCAGGGAACATTATGACTAAGCTCATTTATAGAACACACCCAGAGCTATGAAACCTGCCACGTTAGTCCAGTGTAACAAACCTCACCAGTGTGGACTGCAGCGTAATTTTGCAATGTGAAATTCTGTGTATATAGATCAACAATAGCTCTGTTTCCCAGAATGTGCAATATTTAACCTACTTATATCTGACAAAACAATATTAAATGGAGCACATTATTCTTGTGTCTTTTGCTTAGTCGACAAACAAAAGCAGTTTAAACTCTACTCAAATATGTCACTTCTTGAGTTTGTCAGTTCTAATCTGTTATCTTCCTCTAAACAATTTGGGTTCCGCTCTTCTTTTTCCACTGATTAACCTCCAAGAGCTGTTACCTCAGACCTTCAGACGTTGCAAAGTCAGCATATAAACTAACTGGAAGTGGAATCTGTGCCTTACAACTGCTCAGACACAATTGCGCCATTAGCGAATGTTTAGAAGATCCCATGCGGCAACAAACCACACACATCGTCACTCGCACATGCACAGCAGTCCCACGCACAAACACACACTCAACTTGTTTATCCTTCCATGCAGAACCAGACACGGTGCCTTGCATGCCCTTAATCAAACACAAGTAGATCCCTCCCTCTCATGAGCACTGACCTAGCGATGAACCATTCATTAACTGCTACTCAACGCAAATGGTAGGTTGCGGAGCACAGCCTTGACAGATACACACTCTGACCTCATTGGTCAATGGCAAAGAGTTTTAGTGCAATATCTGCTTCAAATGCAGGAAATAAAATAATGAGATTAGCACAGCGGGGAGCACAGATGTCTTCTACCAGAAATGAGATTTTGGTTCCCTTGTACCAGCCTCATTTGTTAGGCAAAGTTGGAGTTTGGTGCGGGATGTTCGGGATTAAGCCGTGGGTATCGCGATCATTCGGCGGCTTTGTTAAACTTTAAGTCACCCTCTAAGTACGCCTACCAGCTTCCCACCCTCTGACCTCCTCCTCCTCTACTGGGGCTGGTGGGGTCTTATCTCCAGTGGATGTGGGCTCCTCTGGCTTCACACTAAACCTCATGTTGACATTCCAGAGGACCGAGTCTTGTGCAAACACACCAGGCCCCACCAGATGGCTAGGCGAGGGAGGACAGGGCCAGGACGAAGGACGCAGAGGAACTGGGAGGAAACAGGAAGAAACAGCGGAATCAGAATGAAAATCACTTTTACCACCAAAATGTCAGGCTACCCTAGCGATTTGTCAGCCTGTCACTGTGCCAGATTGCGTCAGGTTTGATCCTCTGGCAAATGAAGTCTCCTGTCAGACTTCTCTGCAACAAAAAGCAGACATCTGTACCTCACATACGATTCTACCCTTCAACATGAATTGTTCTTCTTGTGTCCTCCAGCTACTGCCCCGTCTCCCTAAAGTCATTCAAAGCTAACACTTGAGGGGTCACTGGGTTAATCTTCTGAGTATTAGGAAAACCATGGAGGAAAAAGTCCTCCAAATGAAAAACTCATTTAGGGCTTTGACTGAGCGTGGTGGGTCATGTTTATCTGTGCAGGGCAAAAAAAAAAAAAAAAAGTATCACTGCTCCGTGAGTTTCTGGGGCATTTGTGTGGGGAAAAATAAAACATCAGAATGAATTCCTACTGCAGTAAATACATGACAGCAACCAGTGCAGCAAACGAACAGTATTCCTTTTTATTTTGACCTTATAAAAGTCACGCAAAACAGCTATTTTAGTATGTGATCATATTTAATATTTGATATATGATATATGGACTGTGCAACATATAAAACAGGTTCATGGATGGAGAAGGGGATGGACAAAATACACCTCTCTAATTGTGCAGTGCAGTATAATAAGTTTATATGGTGAGTTAAATGTGTATGATGTAAATCCATGCTATAAATAGCAACACTTAATGTGATTAGATAAATGAGAATCTGCTGTGTTTTTCCTGTTGCAAAAACACCAAAAATTAAGGCTTTACTCAGACTTTGCTTCGTTTTAAATTAGTTGTCAGTTGCCTTCACATGATCGCTGACTGACTGAGGTCATAGGTAACCCATCTATTCATTCACCCCTACATCATTATCAATATGTAACCAGAAGTGATAAAGTATCTCCTCAGAGAGCAAGCTTTGCTCTAAGTTAGGATCCCTTGCATCACATTACTGACATCAGATAAAGTGTATTTGTCTCACACAAATGCAACGACAGCTCAGGGGGCATTTTGTCAAGATGAAACAATCTAATCCTCTATTTCATCTCCTGCCTGTGTGTGCCATCAGCCCACAGCACAATAGACAGCCGTTCTGATAAAAGTGTGCAATAGCCAGTGTGGATATCCGGCTGCCTTTCTCTCCCGCTCCCTCCTTTAATGAGGGTGTATGGAGCTGTGGTTTATCCTGCCACTTTTTCTTTCCAATCCCCCTCCGATCCTCCGGGGCTCTAGCTGCTTTCTTCCCCCTTATTCTATGGAAAAAGAGGAATGTTTTCTGACTGACTTTTCCCTCCAAGCCCTTTTTAGGTTCCGGAGACATGAGGGGACACGTCTGTTGGAGGAAGACATGGAACTGGTGTGTGTCTGTGTATGTGTGTGTGTGTGTCTATTCAGAACAAGTTGAAGCTTGGTATTAGAGGGGTTCCAGATTTATGTTAAAGAACACTTTTTTTTTAAGTTGAATATACTCACCTTTGTAAAAACCTGTGTTGTTATTGTCATTTTACTGGTTGAATAACAGCAACATATTCTATAATCATAAATGTATGACTTCCAGATTATTATTTGGTTGCTATTCATCCACCAATTATTACATATATTACATTCATGTCCCCCGCAGGATGAACTGTCATAACTATGTTGATTAACTTTTGATGCAGCACCATCAAGTGAAAATTCAAAGGTTTCAAACACTTGCTTCAGAAGCTCTCCCTAATGCCATGACCTCCCGGTGGCTCCACCACTGTCATACTACTGTATGCACCACCATTACTAAATACAACCAACAATCCACGGCTGCCACTATCAATCACACACGCTAATAGATCAACTTTGATTCACTTACATCAAATCAGATAAATCAACTACTCACTCTGTTGAATTAAATCTGTTCTGATAAGAGAAAAAACAGAGAAATCAATCAGCTAATCAGAGCACCTATTAGTCTGCCAGGAGACAAACAAAGACTCTTTGTCTGATCAAAGATCCAGACACACAGCCACACTATCATGACAGTGATGAGTTCCCTGTTCATTAACAAAATTGCTTTGACCGCTGGCATAAGTTTAGAATCTAACTTGATCACATTTACTGTGTTTGTGCTGAGCTCAGCGGTTTTGCATGAACACTTGCCTTTCAGGATAACTGAAGTTGTTTTTATGTAAAATGACACCACTCCTGTTAGAACAAACATGTCTGAAAAACCCACTTACTGAGGCTCCGCAGACTTGTCCAGTTTCTCTGAATTAACCACAGGCATGGTGGAGAACTTCTCCTCTCACATAGTAAGTAAGGAATCAAAGCATACAAGCAAAAGTACTTTCTCCTCAAAAGCTCTGAGAACTTTGAAATGACAGATCGACCATCTCCACCCGCATCAGATACTGAGAAAAAATTAGGAATGTGCAGTTTAATGATTGATGCACATTCTTCCGACTTATAAAAATAAAAAATTCTCTGCCCCTCACTGCAAAAATGCACAACTTCATACTTAGTGCAACTTAAACATCCAACAGAGTCAAAGACTGGGACAAGGATACATTTTTCCATCATTTATTTCGCAAATGTGCCATAAACACTTGCAAAACAAACAAACAAAAAAAAAACATATTAAAGTTGGTCCAGTAGAAAAAAAAAAAAAAAACCACTTGAATGATTTAATACTTTGTTTTTCAGCTTTCAATTCTGTCAAGTAAATTTGGAGTCTATATTTAAGTCTAAATGAGGGAGCGGATTGCTAATAGGTTTTTTTCCAAAATCTTCTGTCTTTCAATTATACATAAATATCCAGAAATCAATCTCGTTTCCTAAAGCAAATCTAAGAAAGAGTAAAATGACTGGATAGAAATGGCATCAACATCTACATAAGAAAGGGATTAGCTGACTATAAAATGTACACTTTTTTTAAAAAATTTAACTTAAAATTCACATTCATATATAAAACTTACAAAACCTGGATCTTTCAAACCTACTAAAAATAGCTTTTTTCTGTTACTGTTGAAAGATCATTTTAAATTACCATAAATTTAATGAATTATTTATGTATTATCAGCATCATTAATGTCATCATTTCTGCCATATTGTTTTTGTTCTTTTTTCCAGACTTTTTTGATTTATTTCAAAAACACATAAGTCAATAAATTAACATGCTACCTCAGTCCCTGAAAGCCAATACTCAACTGTGTTACTGAGTGAGAGTAAGACAGGTGTTTGTGTTTATTAAAGTGTTTATCCATGTCTGCACGTGTGCGTGCGTGTGTGTGTGTGTGTGTGTGTGTGTGTGTGTGTGTGTGTGCGTGTGTGTGTGTGAAGAGAAATATAGTACACATAACCTGTTAGCATACCTGCCTCAAACTCAAAAGTAGGGTAGGGAGGGATGGGGTTATTTCGGAGTCCATACAAAAAATAATTCATTGTAAATATATAATATATATTTATACATATTTGAATATATTTACAAATATACCCAGCACTATACATTATACTGTGTATTTTTTTTCTCCAGAATAATTGGGAAGGTTTATCAAGAGAACCGAAAAAGAAATGCATCAATATTACAAAATAAACAGGAGAGCAGTCTCTATATGTGCTCTCCCCCTATTCCTCTGTTTGTTAGTCAGAGCTTTGTCTCTCAGTCCTTTTCCTATTCGTCATCCTCTTCTAGTCCCTTGTTTTAAGTTCACGTCGATCCATACATTCCTCCAGGAGCAAATAACAGTCTTGGAATGCCAGCCACTGGAATGGGATCACCAAACATGTAATGCCGTTGATTGCAAGAAGACTCTCTGGGTACAAACATGAGAACCAAACTGAAAAGTCTGTGTGTTTATATGAAGGGAGCGGAGGAGGAGGGTCCCCAGTGAACGTCAATTAATTCAGTCAGTAAGAAACAGCTTCTGCAGGGTCCCTGGCCTCTCCTTTAAGACCTCATGTGGGCATGCAGTGTGTGTGTGTGTGTGTGTGTGTGTGTGCGTACGTGTGTGTGCATGGCAGTAAGAGTGTGTGACAGCAGCGCTGCCACCAGCCCAGTCCCATCTGGGTCCATTAGTCCACTGGGAGCCAGAGGGGTGATGGGGGGGCAGGAGGTTTGGTGGATGTCAGAGAGGGTGTCTGTGCTACGTGTGTTTCGGGATGTCGAGGGGTAAGACTGGGGCAGGTCGAGCCGGGGTAGAGGGGGTGGGTGGGTAGGGGCTCATGTCTTGACGTTTCCATTGATGTGCTGGTACTTGGGGAGGCAGGGCTCGTCCGGTAAGGGGTCGTGGGAAAACACAGAGTCGTCACCGGAGGAGCATGAGCTGCGGGTGTCGGGGAAGCTGGGGGAATACTGCTCTGTTGGGGCGCACAGGTCCAGATACTCCTGCAGACACAGACGGAGGAAAGAGAGGGTTGGGTGAGATCATTTACACTCAGAAACAAGCTCATATGTTACAGAAAGGAAGATGCTTCGAAGGAGTGAGAGATGAAAGACCTAGAGCAAACAAGAGAACATAAATATAGTGCTGAAACCCAGTCAACAAGAACAGGGACTTTCCAGAGGAGGGTGACAGAGGGGAAGAAGAAGAGTATCACCTTCATTATGATATTTATCTAAATCACAAAAAAAATCACCCTGTAAAGATTTATGAAACAGAGCAGAAAAAATAATCTTAAACTGGATACTGTACGAAAATATTTGCAGGAATAATAAGTCATAAATTGAATGTTGGACTGCTGGCTGATCCAGTGGAGCTTGGAGATAGCAGGGCTGACCTAGTTGCGGGTTTGGTCCACTACAAAACAGATTCATGTGGTTGTGAAGTTGGGGAAAACAGGATACGTTTGGACTAGAGAACTGGGGCGAAGTTGCTGCATCTCCGTCTTTACAGCATCCCCTCACATCACCCTCCAGTTCAGTCCAAACAAATGTGACATCTGACACTGAAACGCCCTACATAAATGCTAAGAGAGGACTGGGAGAAAGAAAAAAAAAGCCCATTGGCAGAACACAACACTGAACTCCAAAAAAAAAATGAACATGAAGAAAACCCCAAGAAATCCTGTTATTAATTTTTGACTCGGTCCAGTGTTGTGAAGTTGTTTTGGTCTTTTTAAGTCAGCAGAGGCCTTTTCTCCCTCCTCCTTGTCTTTCATGGCTGTTATTGGGACTAGTTGAGAGGAGGAAGAGTTCTTGGGGTTTTCTAGAAAATGAGCGCTGGCTTCCATTTTCCCAGCTCAAAACGAGAAGGCTCACATTACTAAAGACCTCCACATCTGCCAGCGGTTTGGGGCAGAGGGAAAGGGGT
>NW_019525023.1:2431397-2439157 GCF_002814215.2 Seriola lalandi dorsalis
GGGGCAAGAAA
Organism: Seriola lalandi dorsalis; assembly: GCF_002814215.2. NCBI lineage: Eukaryota > Metazoa > Chordata > Actinopteri > Carangiformes > Carangidae > Seriola > Seriola lalandi. The sequence goes on from NW_019525023.1 coordinate 2,431,409, forward strand.
AAGGCGCTTTATTACATTTCAAAAGTTCAAACTCAAAGTTGGGCTTTTTTGGCATAAATTCATGAAGTTCCAGCTCCGGAGCAGACGAGTCTCTACAGCTTTCCATCGACGGCCTCTTTTCAGGTCGGCATGCGGATATCACACAAGACAGGAAGGGGAATGGAAAGAAACGCAGGCCATTGTAGGGAATAGGCCATGGATGTGATGATTGGGCAACTTCACTGGGCCGTAGCGGCCATGTTGGACCTGGATCAAATCATCCGGCCATTTTTTCGGTCACCATTTAGGCTAATGCTCCTAAAGCTTTCAGCAACATGCTGCTGAACCCTCCACTTACTGGCAAGAGTGTGATTTAGTTTGGATTGAGAAACATGTTATTGTGTGTAAGAATGTATCATATTATTTGATTTTATTGTTATGAAATACTGGAATTTGCCAGGAAATGATAGGGTTTGTGTAGCATAGTTTCTGACCACCCGGAATCCAGGAAATTTATGGAAAAGGAATGACAGAGCTGCACTCACCTCGTTGGTGCTGAGGGTGAGGATGCGATCCAGATCCTCTACTAGCTGCTTGAAGGTGGGTCTCTGGGATGAGATGGCATGCCAGCAGTCTTTCATCATCATGTACCTGAGAGAAAGAAAATCATAAATCAGTTCACGCAAAGGAGAAGAGTGGCTGAAGGGAGCGAGAACAGAGTAATTCAGTTTTGTAGCCATTATTCAGTTTGTTCAAATTCAAGCTGTGACACTTCTCATCTACCTCGTCTAATATCTTGCATTTCAGCTGAAATGATTTATGCCCCTGGACTCAGGTGTCCACATCTCAAAGAATAAATCAAAACAGCAGGTGCTCGCTGACGCCGTCTCAATTTCTTATATTTTGATGGGATGCTGCTGATCACAAACTTGCCTCCCAGTGCTTTGGGATTTTTTTTTTTTTATACACTATAATGTGTGTGTGTCATGCACTGCTCTCTACTTTGTTCTCCATCAACCCTCTCAGTGTGGCACCATGGCAGAACTGCGCCATTGTCCGCTGACTGCAGAGGACTTATTGTGAAAGAGGACACTGATAGCAGCCAGTCACAGCTGTGCAGAGGGTCTGACAGAGTGGACACAGAGCCCCGGAGTCATGGATCTGATGGAGACTGGGATGGCGCTGAGTCTTGTTGTAAGAGTAAGTGTGTATTTGGGTAACAGCGTGGTTAGGGAAGATGCCAGTTTGGCAGAAAAGAGCAGAACTTACAGCTCGTTGGTGCAGTTGCCAGGCTTGTCCATGCGATGGCCTTCTTTGAGCAACTTGAAGAGCTCTTCGACAGGAATGCCAGGGTATGGTGAGCCCCCTAGGGTGAAGATCTCCCACATCAGCACCCCAAATGACCAGCTGGAAAGACAGACACATATAGATTAATAATTACTCGCAAGAATGAGACTGAAACGGCAGGATTTGTCTGTAAATAGTGTTAAAGAGCTCCCAAGGTAATATAAATAACATTAGGCCCAATGAGCGTCACTTTCTTTTAACCTACAGATAATTTACATAGACACTTAGTCAAAGTTTGGATACAACTTCAACAGTGTGACAGCAGTGGTGTCAATGCCCTCTTTCTGCCGTCCGGTGGCTTGCGGCGCAAACCCGCTCCCAGTGCCACTCTGGCCCTGATCTCAATGATGGCTTTTGTGCCCGGCTGGCCGGTCACACAGGCTGGCATTGTCCAGTCACACCACACCAAAACAAACAGTAGACCACCCACAGCAAACAAAAGAGGAGGGAGAGGATAAGCGACAGCTAGGGAATATTAAGCATTAACTTCTTTCTCATCGCAGCGTCCGGTAGTTAAGTATCAGGGAGTCCATGCTGCTGATTTCCATCACCGTCGTGCTGCATGTTTATATCACAGATCCAGAGTGTTTCAAATGAATCATTCTTGTGCTGACGGCATGCTTGATTCAAGTCCACACAAAGGCTGTATGATAGCACGCAGACACGCTCGTGAACATGAACGTGCACATGCGCATGGCGGCAGCTACAGGCCATGTTAGTGTTGCAACCAGGCAAGTGAGCGTGGACAAGCAGGTTGGGCTTTTATCAGTTCCTCCATCTGTTTACACAACCAACCCCAGGTTTGGTCTCTCCTCTATCACAGCGTGGTATCTCTCCACTTGTTGACACACTCATCTCTCCTTTCTGTGCTACTTTGTAACCGTCTCTCTCTCTCTCTCTCTCTCTCTGCTTGTCTGCCTGGTGGATTGTGCAGGTTCGTGTCCACCTGCAACCAACTGTGACTCACCAAATAAACAAGCACACCAACACGCTCCGGGTCACTTCAGAAGACCAGACATTCAGCCTTACTATGTATTCATGTAGGTCGATGTCCTGGAGTCGTTCATACCTCATTACATTCATATCTCAAGCAGTTAGGGTGCATGTTCTCTCTTGCTGAAGTTATGATATTGACTGGGAGCAATATGAATCAGAGAACCACTCAATACATGAACGTACATCAGTGGATCTGATCAAAACATGAAGATTCAAGGTTCTGAAACGTGGTACAGGAGCTACAGCGGAGGGAATACATTTGTTTTTCTTGTTGATGTTGGGGTGGGGTGGGGTAGGGGTGGGGGTGTAAGACCCCCCACGCTGCCTCCACCGAGCCTGGCCACTGACATCGTCTCTCTTTACCCTTACCTACACCGGCCAGGGCTAAGTCCCCCGGGCCAATTTGTCAAAACAACAAGGAGCGAGATTCATTGGAATTCATGTATTCATTTAATCTGATGTCATGTATGGATCGCCGGCGCTTCTGGTGATGTTTGAGCGTGAGCCCACCACCCTCCACCTCCACAACACCTCTCCTCATCTTCCTTCTCCCGTCATATGCTTTGTGAAAAAGCCAATTACTAAAAGTGAGTGATGAAACATAATTAGCGGTGAGCTGATAGAAAGGACTACAGCGGCCACTTCATGCCTGCCAACCCCCCCACCGTTCAGCCCCATGCACTCCCCCAGTTTATTGATCGGTGCTGTGCTATGGAACATGAAGGGGATGATGTGTATGGACACATAGTATGTATGTGCACAAACGCACATACACAAACATGGGCAGTAGAGAGACTCTGTATCGCAGTGCTTAACTGGATGAGTGCTACATTTAGTGTGCTACTGGTGTACGACTCACAGACACACACATGCAAAATCTCCTTTCCCAGGGGTCAGCATGAAACGCATTTATTTAATTGCCACATACACTTTCTGCCGCCAGTGTCTGAAGCAGAAACTTCAAACAACGCTGTCAGAACGCATAAGACTCAAACACCAAAAAGGAGAGGGACGCTCTCCCTTTGTTCTGTTTTTAGAATGAATACTCTTGAACTTAAAAAAAGACAAGAGACAGAGACGGGTCAGCAATTCGCATACCAGATGAATGAAAATAAGAACGATGGGGGTGAAAGGAGGGAGGGGGAAGATTATTTTGATCATGGAACGGCTCCAAAACGATGAGCCACATGTTCAAAGTGTTGCTGAATGAGGAGAGGAGAGTGAAGACGGGATGGCAGTGGGTTAAAGGGGGTGGGTGTAGGGAGGATGAGGCCCGGACCGCAGGGCTGCAGCATTGTTGCGTTCAGACATGTGTGGAGGCCCAAAAGGAGGGGAGACTTCCGAGTCGAGCCGGAGGAGCGAGGGATGAGGCGGTGGGGGAGGAGGCGCTGGTGGGCTCCGGGCTCCTTCCAGGGCTCTTTGAAGCCGGTCAGATTAGTAACACGGCATTGACTACAAGTCTAGCGTGAAATCCTCACTTTTGCCACAGACTGGCCAGTGCTGGCCCCCTATAGCCAGTCATCCCCCCCACCTAACGCTTACCAGCACTGCACCAAAACACCTCACCCCACCCCTGAAAAACAAGCCTCTGAATCTGACTGCAGACTACAGGAAACCAGCTGGGCTCCACATTAGATCTCCGAAATAGCAGCGACAGAAAGTCTTTTACACAAGATGAGAAAGTTTACTTGCATCACAGGTGATTTTTGTAGGATGCATTTTCAGTTGTGGGGCACAGAAGCGGCTTGTTATATACTTACACATCACTCTGGTGTGTGTAGACCCGGTCAAACAGCGCCTCTGGAGCCATCCATTTTACCGGGAGACGACCCTGAGGACACACACAGGCGAGAGGTCAAACAACATCTACACACAAAACACCCCTGAACACCTTCATTTCTGGCCTGATCAGCATGTTTGAATTAATTCACTGATGGGAGATCTCATTACTGCCGGAGAGCCTGGGGAATACGACTCTAGGCACCAGGAGCGACTGTCTGGGCGGAGGATTTCCCAGAGGAACATTTACATTGTTAAAGCAATAGAGCTGATAAACAGGGTCACAGATAAAGGAGAGAGTTTATCTCTATGTGCTATTAAAACACTGGCTGAGAAGCTAAGCACAAGACGGGGCGACCTTGATCGATGTCTGTGCGGTAGCCTAACGGCAAGAATAATCTCATCGCACACTCAGAATTATTAAATGGAGAAGCAAAATCTAAATAAGTCCTTATAAAATAGAAATTTCAACTGCTGTAGTTAATAAAAGGCAGCAAACTAAACACATAATTCTTTAAAAAATTTAACTTTCCATTTATTGCATAGACTTTAATTGTGCACCGGCATTACTTTTTCACCAGGTAACACAACAATAACAAGAGCACGGTACGCTGTTCTGCTCCTATCAGACTGGAGGAAAAATAAACAGAAATTAAAAAAAAAAAAAAAAAGCGGCACTACAATGATAGCTCTGTCTAGATTGGTTGAACGCGATCATCATTGTAGCTGCTGTCATTGTCCTAATCATCATTACCATCATCATCATCGTGTATTGTTGTTGTTGTTGTTGTCAGCTAGTTCTCAGCATGACTGTGCATGCGATGAAAAGGCAACCATGCATACCAAATGAGGATGTGCAGGCAATGCTGCTCTGCGGTGGGAAATATAGACACTATGGAGATGTCAATTATGTTTAAGCCGCTCCCCTCTCTCTCTCTCTCTCTCTCTCTCTCTCTCTCACTCCGTCTCTCTTTCTGGCTAATTGTGTAAGTGTCTGTGGAACCAAAGGGACAAGAGACTGAGGGATAAACAAGGCAGAGTCTCCAGAAGCACTAACATTCACAGGCTGCCTGGGAACCCGCGGCTTCTGCCAAGACACCAGCCGAGGGAAAGAGTGAAACAGAAAGATGAGGGAAGGGAGAGATTTAGAGAAAAGACAGAGAGACGGGTGGACTAATCTCTCAAAGACATTCCACTCTCTCAAAGCGCACATCGCTCAATGTGCAGCGTGCAGGTTAAAGACTCACATTGGTCGTCTTTTTATAGTAGTCGATGTTATGGACGTCCCTGGCCAGGCCAAAGTCAGCGATCTTCATGACGTTGCTCTCTGTGACCAGGACGTTCCTGGCTGCTAGGTCTCTGTGTATACACTGGGATGGAGAGGGTGAGAAATGAGGGGGGAGGAAGAGAAAAAGGAAACAACAGAGGGGAGGTCAGAGAGTGGAAAAAGTGGAGGGGAAGAGAATAAGACAGTTACCTCATTGCATAAATAAATCAACTCTGAAACAAGGTGTATACTTCGTTTGGAATGGTGTTAAAATGTTTGTGGTGCATGTAATCATCTAGAAATCTCCTGCACAGAGGCATCACTTGACTGAATAACATGACGCCACAATGACTGCACCAACATGAACATGTCTGGATAAGTAAAGATTCCTCACATACTTTACCACATACTATATGGTCAGACTCTGTGCATCAGTGCGCATGTGCATGTATGTACGTGTGTGTGTGTGTGTGTGTGTGTGTGTGTGTGTGTGTGTGTGTGTGTGTTTGTGTGTGTGTGAGACAGTATGCTCTGTCACATTCCAACAGTGAGAGGGAGCGTGATGCTGCGTTTGGCCAACATGGCCGTACCCCCATTGTGAAAACTTCACAATTCCTCTACACAGAGGGGCTTTTGTTGTGGAATGAGAGACAATGCGGGGATTGGGCAGGGGGTCAGAGTAGTGTTTTTAGGAGACAACATTCCCACAGTGACGCACAAGCAAGTTCCCTACGTTAAAAATTTTAAAAAAAAACCTTCCTGGATACAGCACATCAAACACTCTGTACTGGCACAGAGATCTGTCTGGGCAACCAGCAGAGGGGAATTGATGTGAGGACAGGACATTGTGCGTGGTTGCGTGCGTCCTCCTCTTACCTTCTGTGATGCTAGGTACTCCATGCCCCGTGCCACCTGGTAAGTGCAGGAGACCAGATCTTTGAAAGTGAGCTGCTCGTCCGAGACGCGGGCGATGTCGTAGGAGTACTCCATGCCGGGCGGACGACGGGCTCGGAGGTACTCCCTCAGGTTGCCTTTGGAGGCGTACTCCACTATCACATAGAGGGGGCCTGCAGCAGAGAAAAGACTCACATTACCTTTTGAACATGGTCATAAATGATTCCCTTTGAGAGGAAAAGGCACTGAACAAAATTCAAGGTGAATTTTTAATGGAATACATAAAGAACAGGCAGCTCTCATTTGAATGTTAAGACTTTAAATCTGCCGCTTGCTTCAAGAGGAAAAAAGACACGAGGATGTCCGTGTGGAAAACAACTTCCAAACGACCGGACTCTCCCTGAGCTGCATCCGAGAATTTATGTACATTTCCAGAACTCATAAAAGTCCACAACAATTTTCATCAGGGATTGAACAGGTGTGCTTATGTGTGAAAAGAGGCATAAATGTATTTATTTTCATTCTTCATACATTATTGACTTCATGAATAGAAACTTCCTGGGTGCTCAGCTTTATCCATCTTCACATCCAATTAAAATCCAACCTCTACATATGACATACAAATGGCTTTTAGCTCCATCCAAAAAAGGCGCAACACCTTGGCCTCCGCCGTCTGTCTGATGTGGTCTGATGACACATTTTATGAATTTTTTTTTGAAGCATGAAGCAACATTTGGTACAATATTTTACAGCGTTAACAAGGCAATTCATGCAGCATCATAAAAAGACAATACAGCATTAAATACATCTACGAACAATGAAATCTCTGCAGTGTATTATTGCAAAAACATCTGTGTATTCCGATTCCCTTCTTAAGCTGGTACTGTTTGATGCTATGTCCCATGCTACTCACCGTCTTGTGTACAGGCCCCCAAAAGATTAATGATGTTCTTATGTTTGCCGATCATCTTCATCATCTCCATCTCTGACACCAGGTCAGACAGGTCTTTCTCGGTGGCGTCATCTAAGAACAGAAGTTGTTGGATTGAAAGTTGTCAGGAAAATCTCAGCAAAACAAACAAACCACCAGTCCCGTCTTCTCTTTAACCCTTTGACTTAGGGGCTGCCCTCCCACACAACACCTTGTTTTGTAGGCGCTTCTGATTAAGTGCGGCTGACAGACAATGTGGGCTAAAGTTACAGCAGCTAGGGAAGCTCCTCGCGCAGACTACAGAGGCATCCTTTCAGTGCCAGGGAGACGGAGGAGGAGGAATTAAAGATGCTCAATCTGGATTCATTATCTGCTGCACAGGCTCCTTTTACAGGGCACTGATTGAGCCAGTAGAGGTTTCCACACAGCCGGAGTGGCATTGCCTGCATTCCTCTTCACCGTTACCTTACTTGGAGTCCTTCTAAAGAGCAGATTTCCATTGTCAAGGTAGGTCCAATAACCTGCTGCTGTACCTGATCTAACCCCCCCCCACCCC
>NW_019525023.1:2439177-2452869 GCF_002814215.2 Seriola lalandi dorsalis
CCAATCCTAAACCAACCCGGTGCCCCCTCCTGCAGCTTTCATTAATCACTCCAGTGCTGCTTGTGTGACTTGCCTCTTTGTTTGGGTGCTGACTGAGCTCCAGCCAGCTGCTGCTCTGGGGTCAGGTATGTGACCGCCCCTAACCCTTACCTACCCAACTCGCCTCCCCTTAGCCGTCACTCAGCAGCCACCAATAACGAATAATAACGGCAGCCCCAGGCTCCGCCTTGCCCTTTGCTGAACCCTCACTGGAGCATAAATCACCAATAAAATGTACTCACGTTGCCCACAATACATAATGAAGCAATGTACATCCCAGTGGTCTGATTTTAAACACAAGCCAGACGTTTACCATTACAACCTCACTGTGATTGTGCACCGGCAGCAGACCCACTTACCTTTCAGCATCTTGACGGCGACAGTTACAGCTTCCTTGGGTTTGTCCTTATCGATGCCCAGGGCCTCTGCCATTACAACTTGGCCGAAGCAGCCTTCACCTAGGGGCTTGCCCAGGGTCAACCTGCAAGAGGGAAACAAGAAGAAACAGACAGGAAGCTGATTAGCTGCTGAAACACTAAACTAAAACTAAAACTCATCGACCTGATCTGACTGCGGTGTCAATTCCGTCCCTGTGCAGAAATAAACAGGTTAGATAGAGTGTGAGACTGACAGAGGGAATGAAACCAGGCACCGCGCCAGTTTCTCAACCTCACCCTGTCTCTTTTTTTTTTTTTACTAGATCGCTCTCTCTGTTTCAATCAGATTGTGTCTGTGTGAGTGCTTTATTGGCGCGGTGACTGTAGCCCGTGCCAGGGCAGTAGGTAGGAAGGCAGACATGGCAACGATAATCACCTGATAAAGCCAGGGAGAGGCATTCATTTCTAAACGGTTTACCCTGCCTTGGCATGTTCCAATATACACCCTTTACAAGTAATTACACAGGGCTTAGCATAGCGCCGACACATTAGCCTGTGATGGATCGTATGCTGGCTTTGTGTTGCCATACAGGTGGGTCTGACCACAATACCAAATGGAAATTTAAGCACTATTTTATTGTAAGCCGTGTCACAATAGCTGCTGTGTTAAACTTTACGTCCAAACATTACACATGTTGATATAGTGAAGAAATTATACTTATACACTTGCTCTTTCACAGCTCCACCAGAGCCAGAGCACCTATCTGACCCCTCAACTAGTGTACCTTGTTGCTTTTTCATTAGATTGACAGGTGCTGGCCCCACCCCCTAAGACCCAGTTTCCTGGCTATGTAAAGAATCACACTGCGCACTGTAACACAATCCCCTATCTGTCCGCACACACTCGCCACGCTCAATGGCAACCATTCTGTCCATCCAGCCACACATAATCAATGTTATTTTTCCTCGGCGCAAACTGCAAACGTTAGCATTCCTCAGTGTTCTGCAATCCCGACATGATCCCTCAGGCGCTGGGATGACAGGCGGGGAATAAAGACCCAAACAGAGAGACACACAGAGACGTATTCAGCCTAGACAAAACATCTCCTTTCATCAATTAAAATCAAAACGTTTTCACCACAGTGTCATTCGGCATGCACAGTCCAGCATTACATCATAACAGTTTTTTTTGTTTTTTTTCACTGATGAGTGATGGTTAAATTTATGATCCGCGCTCTTTTTTACAACCATTTTAACAAAAGACAGGCCTTTGTGTTTATGCTTTGGGATTTTCCCTTTTTCTTTCAAAACCAGAGGCCTCAAGTGGGTATTAAACTACTCTAACCTTTGCTGTCCTATTAAATCCACCCTGAAGCTTATCACTGGCCCTTGCAACTGTGACTAACTGAAACCTCAGCAGTGCTAATTCCTCTGGTATGAAACTGAGCAAACACTCCTAGCCCAAACATGTAGATGAAAGCTGCGAGTGCTAACCACTAATTAGCACAGCTTCATTCCATAGCATCAGAAGCATGTGTGTGTGTGTGTGTGTGTGTGTGTGTGTGTGTGTGTGTGTGTGTGTGAGAGTGTGATGTAGCAGCAGTTGTAATGATGAGGCAGGGGGCAGGGTGCCAAGTTCAGGTCATTTTACAGCAGCAGGAGATGAATCAGTAGCCTTTATCTCAGCCACCACAACCATTATTCACCAGTTAGGCATTATTGCCTGCTGCCTATCAGTGTTAATGGCACTCTCCAACAACAATAGTAGTTGTCTTATCATTTAGCTGCTAACATACAATCAAACAGATTGTATCATTGTTTTGTAATATTGATGTTATCAACTCCTGAACTGCACCCTTTAAGCCATAGATTGTTGTAGTGGCATTGAGAACAAGGGCCGAGAGGGTAGAGCTGATAGATGTCAAACTGGTACTATATGTATGAGTGGGTTACTATGAATATCCTTTTTATATGAAAGTGGAACTGTGATGCTGATCAGCCTTTTAAAGCCTTTTTTATGCTTTATCCCGGAGCTGAATCAGATTTACATGTATGTACATTTTGTGAAATGGTAAAGAGTTGCAATAAGACAATACTGGCAGACAGGAGGGACGATGGTCACAGGACAAAAGCGGCAAGTGATCATGTCCATAACAAACACACAGCCCTCACCTGTCTCGGGCAAACTCCCAGCGTGGATCCTCGGGAAGATCATACTCAGGGATTGGCTCGTCATGCGCGGAGCTCCGCCGTGTTGTGATGCGTACCAGCGGCGTACTGGAGTTCATGGAAGAGCTCGAATCTGCCGACACCTACAGGAAGAAAAGCATTGGCTGATCACCGCAATCTGGGTTCATAGGTCGGCTAAAGCTCCAAGACATCACTAGAGGAGTCTGAGTAAATGTGTGTGTGACCGTGTATGTTTGACCGACTGTGGTGCTTTTATTGGAATCAAACAGCATTGTTGGCAAGTATGGCACATGGATATGTATACATCCATAATTTCAGTGGCTGATGCTTTAACATTACTGTAGAGTCCGTCTCAAGGCCGGCGATGACATTTCAGTGATCATTAAGAAGTGAGCAACAACAGTAATGTTGACAAAATGCGTGTTAATCACTCGGCCTCGCCTCTGTCCCCGGGGCTCGCCTCACCTCTCTCCACCCTAACCTTACCTTGACACAGGAATCAGTCTCTCCACAGAATGTAATCCAACACTTTTTGTACCTTTTGGAGCATTGAGGGAAAAACATGGCTCACATACAGAAAAAAAAAAAAAAGAAACTGGCTGCAGTTTCAGGCAGCAGTACTAACCTGCTCAGAAGTGCATAACTTCTAAATGAGGCTTGTTTAAAATACCACAGCAGTATCTGCCATGGTGTGTGTATTTTTTGTATATAAAGTCCAAGTCTTAAGTATTTGCAAAAATGTATCAACCATGCAACTTTTATTATTCTTTTCAGCATGATCCTCTTATATTCATTTATGTAAATTATCCATAGTTTACTGTCATTGTATTTCTGCATCATGTCTGCAGTGCAGTGTGTGTTTTTCTCCTCTAGGGGTGTTAGATGCCTTTAGAACTCTTTATCTACTTTCTGTTACCTGGCGGCGCAGAGGGATCTGCTTGCTCAGTTTGTGGACAGCTGGTTGGCCCCCAAAGTCCGGTTTCTTCGCAGTGTTCCTCATGCGGCACACCACCACGATGCCCACCATGCAGGCGATGAGGAAGACGCCCGCGCAGTAAATTGCGATCTCCACGTAGTCTGGGGAGAAGGGCCCTGGAGATTTCTCGAGGGCTGAGGAAAATAAAAGGGGGAGAAGTGAGACGGAGGCCAGGCGAGGAGAGTTAGAGGAAGACTCGCACTGATCACTCTCACACACATGTATGATTGACACAAAGGCACATTCTTCATTTGAACAGACACACATGGTTATCAGACAGGCACACGCAGAGACAGATGCTCAGGAGATGACTCATGCGTAAATGTAATCACGATCGGCAGGCAAACTAAACAGAAATGATTTTGTAGCATCCTCCTCTCTATCGTCTTTCCAGGGTACCAGCACGCCTACTTTGTTTTTTTTTTGTTGTTGTTTTTTATCTAACAGGCCTGTACAGGGCTTAATAGTCTCAACAGATTTTAAATCTTCACTCAGCCAGTACAACCAGGCCTGCATATGTCTGCTGTCTGTGCTAATGTTGGAGACACGCGAGTACAAACACAAACACACACCCACGGCCCACAGAACAATATGCGCTTCACTTCAGATTGCAAACAAGGGAGAGTGGTGTCCTCCGTGGTTGTATATGGCCTGAACTTCCTGTTGAGGAAATGAGTAGAGTTTGTGTGCGTGTGTGTGTGTGTGTGTGCGTGCGCGTGCGTGCCATATAACTGGACTGTTCCATAATGCATAGCCCTCCAGACCACAAACTAGGCTCTTGTGCAGCACAGCCAGCGGAGCGGCCCGTCAGCCAACTGGAGGTGAAGCTACATGTGGGAACCTTTCTCCCGTCTGCCTCTTCGCATCTGCTGGTCCAAAAACCACAGCGAGCACACAGAAGCCACAGCCTCGATGGCGCCATCGGTGCACATAGAGCACATCGAGGGCAATAAATATTACATATTACTCCCAGAGGGAATGGCTGGCCTGTGATCATTATGCTGTATTGTTTACAGACAAAACTAAACTATTGTCTCATTACAGCTTTACGGGAGGGTTCCTACCAGTTTTCTATCGAGGGCTCCAGACAGTCATCTACTCTCTAATCGATCTCATTTAATGCCCACCCTACTTTTGGCTCGAATTTGTCTGTTCAGCCTGGAGAGAACTTGTGCAGACACTGACACTGAGTTTTATGTATTTGATCCTTTGGTATGCATGATTACCGCCCAGACACAGCAACTGACAAAAATAGGATAAAACAAGCTGATAAATGAGAACACACACAAATGGACAAACATTCGCATGCATGAGTCATTCGCTGTGTAAACTCTGAGAGGTTCGGCCCTGATAATTGAGAAAGTCGAGCCAACTCAAAGCAAGTGTTGAGCTTTACCTTTCGATCTTTATTTCAAGATGAAATAAGGATCTTAAAAGTGTGCAATTATCAGAGCCAGGAAAGGGGAGGGGAATAAGTTTGAGGTGCAAGTGAAACAAATGTGAAAGAAAAATGGATTTCTTTGACATGCAGAACCAAAGTGTGGCACTGAGAGAGTTTTCCCCAAGGAGCAGGAGAGAGATGTAACAGAAGGCGGGAGACAAACCCTCCCCTGCCTCTGGAGTCTGGAGACACTCGAGCTGCTCTGGGAGCTCCACTTCCGTCTCATTATAAGAAGTCGTCTGCAAACTACCCCGTTATCTGCTCAGAGCTTTTAACAGCTCGCGAATCCAGATACTATTATAGAATATATGCTCCCCGCTCTTACGTTACACTGTCTTGGAAGTGGACCGTGCTGGTTCATCACAGTAATCTGATATTTGAGCAGTGAGGCCGTGGGAGGACTTGCCTTCCGTAGAGGTCATTGAAATGACATAACCTAACCATTTTATACAAGACTTGAGAAAAGAAAGAGGAAATAGGAAAAGAGAGGACAGTATACAAGTGTATATACCTGGAAGCACCGTCAACCAAGCAGTGTGATAGGAGATCCCAATAGAATTACCCGCCAAGCATGTATACTCCCCAGCATCTTCCACTGTTACATTGGGCAAGTAGAGAACTTCTATCTCCTTATCTGTGGTGTTAACGCCTGCGGTCTGGGAGAGAAGAAGAGGAGGAAGAGGAAGAGGAAGAGGAGGAGGTTGAAAAGAAAGAAAGAGAGTGTCGAAGATAAGAGTCACAGAGAAAGATGATGGAGGACAGAGAGAGAGAGAGAGAGAGAGAGAGAGAGAGAGAGAGAAAAAAAAATGAGACCCACAGCACCAGGAGAGAAATAAAAGGAGCTGGATGGCGTCCATCGTGGAGGTCCCATCTAAAGCAAAGGATGTTGGGAGTTTCCATGGGTGAGGAGGAGGAGGTTTCATAAACAAAGACACAGATCGAGCCCAGTATGCCAGCAAAACATAGGAAAATTGAGCCAGTACACCAAAAAAACAAAACCCAAAAAGGTTCCCGTCACCAACAGAACCTAAAGAGAAACCAGTCGAATCCACACACTGGACTAGACACATGCACAGACAAACACAGAGAGCATGGAGAGCACTGCGCTGCAACACCATACACCAACTTGACACAGCTTGCAAGACAGTAAGAGAAGTCTAAGTGAGAGATGCTAGCTGTGACAATGTCAGTGTTGACGTGTGCAGGTCCGAGCAGTGCTTCCAAGGCTGCACCAGTCTCAGCGGAGGGAGCAGCTGAAACACAAACGTGGAACATTAGGGGAAGAGAAGGTCTGTGAGCCCCAGGACCACCAAGAGACCACCAGCAGGACCACCACAGCACAGCAGGTCAGGGCCGAAGGCCAGGAAACCACAACAGGAAGGAGGGAGGGCAGATGGGGTCAGGTCTCAAGGGTTACCTGGGATGACAGTCAGCCAGCCCGACTGGTTGGCCTCGCCTATATAATTGGAGACTTTACAGATATACTCTCCAGCATCCTCCTCCGTCACGTTGGTGAGGGTGAGCATCTCCACGTCTGAGCTGTTAATGCCTGAACGCTGCAATCCACACACACACACACACGTACTTAACACACATACTTACAATAAAGACAAATAAGCAGAATTAATCAGACAAACATGCAAACATCATGGCAACAGCTACTGCATATGAATCTGCAGGGGAGAAGAGAGAGCAGGAGTCACCACCATGAGTCAGCGTGGGAAAGACCTATCAGTTCATAAGGGAGGGAATAAAATGATTACTTCCTTATATGAGCTTTTGAAATTCATCCGAAACACCTGGAACCTAGAACACACCAAGAGAAATAGAGGGAAGGACTTGCTTCTAATCAAGAGGATAAACCGTAAAAGAGGAAGTGCAGGAATGTACCTTTAGCACTCGGACGTAGGGGTGTCCATCGGGGCCGTAGTGACTGCCGTTCTGAGTGATGTGTTTGAGCCACTGGATGTGAGGTTGGGCATCGCTGTAGACCTTACAGACGAAGCGGGCGTCCTCCCCAACATGAACAGTGGTGTTGGCCGGGAGACCGGCCTGGAGAATAGGCCGGTGAGGGGACCGTTCTGTCAATAGTCAGGAAAATGTTTGTGTGAAAACTCAAAGTTATAATATAAGATTTGAGGAGGCAACCGCACAAGTAATTTATCATCACTCAACCTAAATGTTCTCCGAAAGGGAAATGTTTTAAAAAAGCTTTGGGTATCTCATATAGTCATATTGACATTTTTCTAATGATGGTGCAAACCGTGTGAGAGTTTATCTTTGCAAAAGCAGAACTTCACGTCCTGTGAGTGTAAACGTTTCCCAGAAAACCCTGACAGGTGAAATAAGGACCGCGCTGCCTCTCTCTTATCTCTGAGGCATTTAAAGGCTTCGCACAAAACAAAGAGGTGGAGGCATTTATCTGTGAAAGATAAAGAACTGGAGGAAATGGAGGAGGGCTTCCATGAAGTGGGGTGTATACTGTATATTAAATACCAGTGAGGCGGGTTGAGCGAAACTACGTGCCAGTCTTGAAAGTGAAACACCTTCGTAGCACCCCCACATCTCCAGCTATCTGCATTCTCTTACAAGCAAACATTTGGCCTGCGAATCCAAACAGAGCGAGACCTGTTGAACAATGCCCCCTTTCAAAACACTACCCGGCCTTCACAACCACACTGAAGAGCCCACC
Source organism: Seriola lalandi dorsalis (assembly GCF_002814215.2). Lineage (NCBI taxonomy): Eukaryota > Metazoa > Chordata > Actinopteri > Carangiformes > Carangidae > Seriola > Seriola lalandi. The sequence continues at coordinate 2,446,893 of NW_019525023.1, forward strand.
AACCCCCACACTGACAGCAACCACCCGCTACCACACACACACACACACACACACACACACACACACACACACACACACACACACACACACACACACACAGACACGCACACAAAATGACATCACTTAGCCTGGGGCGCTGCAGTGCCTTTCCAAAACAAAGCTTGAAGGTGAGTGCAGTGAATTCGTTTGTGCATATGTGTGTGTGTGTGTGTGTGTGTGTCGGTGGGGTGGGTCATGGGGGATGGTCAGAGGATGAGGTTGTGTGATGAAGGGTAGAGGCTGGGTTTGAGAAGAAGGACTAAAAAAGGGAGAAAGAATTAGGAGGGTGAGTGAAGGGAGTGAAGGGAGGAGAAAGGATCAACAGATGGAGAGTGCAGAAACTAGGAGGCAGAGACTTCTTCCATATGTCTGCCCGCCCGTCTTCCTCCTCCATCTTTCTGAAATCTGTCAGATCAGATGATTCCCACCCCTCCTTCCTCTCTCCCCATCTCCCTCCTCCTTCCTGCACATTCCTAGGGCTCGCCTTGTTTATTGTCTCTCTTTCTTCCCCCCCCCCTTTTTTCTCTACTCCTCCATCATTCACAGGCCTTCTCACCCTCTTGATCTGTCCCAAACACTGTCGGTGCTCTCTTTGTAAAACCTTCCAAACAGAAAACATTTTGGTAAGGTATATATTTACTAAAACAGACAACTATTGAAGCTGCGTGGAAATGAACTCAATTGAGTCGATCATACAGAGAGAGACGGAACAAAGACCTTTTGGAGCTGCAACTTAAAAAAAATCCACTTTCATTTTAACCTTCATTATTATAGTTGATCCAAATGTTAGCTGGACCAGTTAGAGCTGCATAGCTGACAAGTCAGACCAAATGACAGAGTGGGTGTGCGGTGCGATTAAATAGGCCACATCATGGTTATGGAGAAACCCCAAAACAATAAAAGTTTGTGGAGCAATTCTTGCTTAAATTAAAAAAAGGAATATCGTGTGTGTGTGTTTGTGTGTGTGTGTGTTTGTGTGTGTGTGTGTGTGTGTGTGTGTGTGTGTGTGGGCCTGAGCAAGTGCAGAAGTTCTTTTATGGGCCATCGACCTCACACAAAAAAGCTACACATAAGGAGGGAAAAACATGAAGGACGATGCAAAGACTTTGTCTGCAGCATGAAAGGAGGGAATGGTGACAGAGAAAGTCGGCAGGTCTTGACTATGGTTTCCATGTATCGAACTGAATTAAAGAGTCGTCCCTGTGGTGCGTTTTTTTATTTTTTATGTTTTGCTGTGACCAATATGTAGTGACCCGTCTCTAAACTGAATCCATTTATCAATTAAGTCATTAGTGGAGTAATTTGATGGCAGCGGTGGTGGGATAGCGGCAGGAAGAAGCATGAGGAGACAGACCGGGGGCATTCCATGGTGTCCCATGCGAGACCGGTGAACTCTGGGTAACCTGGCGGCTTGGCACACAAGGCCCTAAGGGTCAGGGAGGGGTACAGGCACAGGAAGGGCGCTGCGTGGTACAGGATGGCATGGGGCTACCAACAAAGTGCCGAATGGCCACTGGGTGCCACAGTTCTGATTGAAAGAGCCCATGTCTGTTTTGACTCCTCATTTGTCCCTCCTTGTCATGTGTGTCTGCTCGTGGATGTCCAACTGTGGCCCTTTCTCCAGAGGCCAGTTTGAACCAGAAAAGGCTGGCTCCTCTTGCTTTTAATGGCTGATCCTGCAGGTCACTTGGGCAAAAAAAGACTGATAAGAACAGCCTTTTCTCTTTCTGTTTCCCCTCCTTTTCTCTTCCTTCCCCTCTCCTCCCTCTGTCCACCCCACTATAATGGAGGAAAATGAAGCAAGAGGTTTCCAGGGTGCAGTGGCTGTCGAGCCAGACGTGGAGGGGGTTTACTGCTCTGCAATAAAACAGAACAAAAAACAGAAATATGCAGTCTGAAGGAGAGCTTTAGCTAACTCCAGGGGGGAGCAGAGCAGGGGGCCTGTGTTGGGGAGCATGTGTGTGTGTGTGTGTGTGTGGACCTTCATGAGTTTGTGTGCATGTGCTTATATGCTCATTGTGCAAAAACCCTCAGGTATTCAATCTCCATCTGATAAAAGGAAAATAATACTCCTTATTACCATGGAGACACTAATGAAAACAGAAGTGTGTAATTACAGTTGGTCTGTTGGGGACAATGGAGACAGTCGGAGAATAATTCTATATACAGACACAGACTTCTTACGCCTGAAGTGACCAGTGGCTCCTAAATGTTTGTTTTCGACTCAAACTGCTGCAGCTGCATGTGTGTCCGGGTTATCCGTGGATTATTGACCAGCTTTTAGAAGAATAACTGTGTCAGATAAACTTTGATGTGTACTGATTGCTTGTGTAGTGGTTCGAGTGAGGCCAAAGGAGAGCAGGTCTGTTTGAATTAAGGGCAAAGTTGCTGCACACTCACACTCACACACACACACATACAACACACACACACACACACACACATAAACACGTACACATACACACGCGCGCTTGCACACACATTGATCTACTATCTTTATCCCACTCCCCTTGTTGTCCCCACTGTCTATCGATTCTGCAAACTGAGCAGAAAAACACTCTTTGCTTTCTGCGCTCCAAAGGTCAAAGTGAGGGGTTGACTGAGTTGGATCTGAACTCGCCGCGATAGCGCTGAGGTCAGCACTCTGTGTCCTCAGAGAGTGACACTAAACGATCACCCGCTACCGATTTAAGTCTCCATCATATCAGAGCTGATATTAAAAGGGTTGGTTAAACCAAATCACACAAACATATACACAAAATAAAAGCATCATTTTCCACTTAAACCTTGTGGTATTGAGCCATGAAGATAATTTCTGTATTATTAGCCACGGTTGTGGTGCTGAAATCATGGAGAATTGCATTTGAGAAGCTGAACAACACCACGTTTTTATTTACAGAAACAGTGTTGCTCAGGATATTGCATGACTGCACTGTCAGCAATTTCCTAATGAAGTAATTCTACAATAAAAAGCAGTCACACTGAAAAATAATTTTGTGATTTGGGTGAAATGATCCTTTAAATAGAAATGGAAAGTGTATGTTTTTAGTTTCTGGTATAATTGTTTTCACCTTCCTGGAGTTAAAATGGGTGGGATTTGTCTAACATAATATATAACGTCATACACACACTATGAGTGAACATCATACACACACACTGCCATTATGAGAGGATGATTTTATATAATTAATAAAAACTGCATTAAAACTGATGACACATGCGTGTTTAGCTTCCACACACTTGGCAGCACTCTTTGGCCTGCACCTGCATCCAGTGTGCACCTGGGCAGTCAAACAGCACACGCTCACACATACACACCATTCTCACTGTGAGAACTCTTTCAGCTGGCCTCCCCCTTTCCTCCACCTCCCTCTCCCTCTCCCTCCATCCCCCAACTCCTCCTTTACCGGCCTCGCAGGTGTACTCTCAGTCTGACAGTCAGTGTTTTTTGTAAGCGGTACTGACCCACTACGTCCAAGGTGTACGTGTGGTTGATGGCTCCGAACTCGTTCTCCACCAGACAGGTGTAGTTGCCCTTGTCCGACGGCACCACGCTCTCCATGATCAGGGTCCAGTGCTGGCTGCGCACCTGGGTATGAGAGGCAGAGGGTTTCTCGTTATGTTAAACACACACACACACACCAGGAAATACAGAAAATTGCAGTCTTAACAGAAGAATTAACAAACACAAAGAAATGAGACAGATGTTTTTTTTTTTTTTTAAATGACAGGAGGGGATTTGGTTCGAAGAGTGAAAGACGAGATGCAGTGTGCTGGAAAACAATATTGAGTCTGATGACAGCCTGATTCCAGCAGAGTGACTGTGCAACGTCCAAGTATTTTCCTTATTCCTGCAAATAATGTCAAATCCTGGGGAAAATATCTCAATGTCTTTTAAATTGTTAGTTTTAAGTTGACTTTGATGAAGTGGAGCTGGTTGCAATTTTTTACAAAGGTAAAAATAAATTGCCAAATACACCCAGTGCACTTCCCTGTAACTGTGTGCTTCTCCCGTAAGTCACTGTATTCTTATCCCGTAAACCCCACCTGTCTAGTCTAGAGCACTTCCAAACACAAAGTTATTCATAATTATTTGTAAAATTATCTTCACCTGTGTGTGGAATCCACAGGTGTGAGCTAACAATAGTGTTTCTGTCTCCAGACTGAAGGGAGAGTGTAGCTTCTGCTTGTACAGGCCTACATTTCTGACAATGGAGAGATTATGCCACAGGGCTGGGCTCAGGTACAGCTTTTGTCCAACATTTGTTGACAAAGAGAGACAGAGAGAGAGAAATGAGCTGCCCACAGTGCATCTGACAGCCTGACTGTTTCGTTTCCGTCACGTCGCGGCTGTTTTTTGTCTGCGCTGTAATGAGCCTGCTGAAAGCCAAAGGGAAGCGACATTAGCGGCTACATCAACATAATCTGCTCCTAAACTTTCCTGGCAGGGAGACGTGTTTCCTCATAAACCATCCGGCATTAACCAGGAGCCGCAGACTCGTTCAGCATCACTGGATCTTTTCATAAATGAATTTCATAGCTGTCTGTTTAAGCGGTTATTCCACTCTGTCAGTGCGCCTCTAGCATGTACAGTTAATGCTGCTTGTTTAGAAAGACAGAGAGAGGAATTAAGGCAAAATAAATGCAATCCAAACAGACTCTGTCACGGAGGAGGAATTCTTCACATTCAGACTAGTCGTAGCTATTTTCAGGCTTTTTTTTTCTTTTACAAAGAGGAAATCAAACATAACCACACCACAGCTTTGCTTTCCCATGACATTCAGTATCAGGTATTTTCACCACAAATAAATCAACTCAGACCGTTTATTTCCCAAAATGGGACCTGGGTGAGAGATTTCACAAGTTCAACAAAGTGTTTTTTTTTGTTGGAACCACAGCACTTTCTATAGAAAGTCATACTCATTTAAGTTGGCAAGGAATTAAAGTGACCAAAGTTATCTTCACTCTGGTCCTCCTTTCCAAAAACTTGTGAGTTCATTGGAGTTAAAAGCCGCACAGCACATCAAGCCCCTTCAGTTTAAACTTTAACCAGAGCAGCAATAGTGTTTGTAAATCACATTTCAAAACAACAGAATCACATGCCCGAATCACACACTACTCTCCAAGCAAAGCCAGTGGGACCTGTTCTCCCTGATTGAGTTACCTCAGCATTCTCAACTCATTTCAACCCTGACGCTACCTACTTTTTCTATACATTACTGTTTGGGGGCATTTAACCCTTAAGTCCAGGGCTTAGGTTTCTAATTGTTGGGGGTAAAGAACCACTTCGAGTTACAGTGAGAGGCTCTGCAAAGTATCCTGGTGAGAGGAGGCGCACGGATGAGCAATTCCAATTTCACACCAGAAACCTTGCCCTCGTTTCCTCTGTCTACTCTCCTCCCGTCTCTCCAGTGAAGGGTGGAAAAGGGGTGAAAGGACAGTCAGAGAATGACTGGAGGAGGGAGGCTTGACGTCCCTTGTAAATACATACACGAAATGGCCAGAAACACTGCAGCACAGAAAGCAGTAAAACGCAAGAGAAGGCAGTGAGTTGACATTTGTAATAAAAAGTCTGATGTATTAGTGTTTATCCTACCTTATACCCTCCCATACGGTCCTCTTGGCGGAAAGGCCTGCTGTTTTTAAGCCAGCGCAGCTTGGGCCGGGGGTTGCCTCCTGCAGCACAGCGGAACTTGACTGTGTTGGCAGCTGGCACTGCATGCAGCTTCTTCTCCATCTTTGCGGACGAGGTCCAATACGGAGCGCCTACAACCAGAGAACAGTTGGTGTTCAGTCGGGGTGAGATTTCCTAATCATGTCCTCAACAGTTTGGCTTCAGGACCTTGGACTGGCTGAGGCAGACATACTTGGAAGCGTGACTGCAGAGGAGCCAAACCTGAACCATTCTTAACACCCCCACCCCCCACCCCCCCATCCC
>NW_019525023.1:2452889-2458110 GCF_002814215.2 Seriola lalandi dorsalis
CCCCCCATCCCACCCTGCCCCAGCAGCACTGACTGACCCGCCGTCTGCATAACACAACCCAGAGCTCCACACTCAAACAGTTAAATAAAAACACACACTTTTCCCTGTAGGCTCAGCGGGGTGTTGCAGAGGGGGGAAAAACATCAGCTCTAAGGGGAGAATGTGCCTGGGCGTTGCCAAGAGGGTAACTAGACCATCACATTCAATTTCATCTCATTCCACTTAGCAGCTTTTTTTCTCCCTCCACTTCCTCCAATTACCATAGCTCCCCTGTTTATCTGCCTGTCACTTGGCTAGATATGGACGGCAGGGCCAGGGATGCTTATCACCCCTTGGAAAATAATTATGTGCCGTCAGGGGAGAAAATGAATGTCACGTTTAACAAACGATTCCAGAGTTGTCAACGCAGACTTTCATCCAGCTTTATCAACGCTTAACTGTTAATATTTCTCCTACTGAAACCACCTTTCTTGTGTTTTGTCCATTCCCCGGTTCCCTCTTTCTCTCCCAATTTCTGAGTCTCCGTCAGCTGGATTTTCTTCCGAGCCCCCCACCCGCCCTTTCTCTCTGCACCTGGGAGTGTGATTGCCTAAGCAGATGGGGCTCAGAGGGGAAGAGAAACTCAAACAACAACCCAAACGGTTTTCCCAACCATCACTTTCTCTCTGTATAGCACGAGTATGAGCAACACAGGGAATACCCATGGATAAGACCGCAACTCACTTTAGTACGACCCTCAAACATGAGTTTACATCCCAGGGGGATATCTGCTTCAAGTGCCCTCCCTCAAATCTCTTTCCAGCCTGTCCAATCTGCATACTATTAGACACCTCCCATCATTTTCTCTGGAACGCACAACCGGACAAGTCGCGCATACTTGGATAGTAAAGTCAGTAAACAGTGCTCTTCCTTCCTGAATGGATGCATACGTTAAGTACTCAAACTATAATTAGTCATCCCCCCTTTTCTCCTTCTTCCTCACTCTCACTATCTGCGCTTCTCTTCCTGCTTCTTCACCTCTCAGTCCCCTTCATTCCTCTCCATCCACTCTCCCTGTCATCACTCCATCCGTTCAGAAAGAGACAGATTAGGTGGAGACTGGCTCGTCACGAGGCTGTCTCTCCGAAACGACCTCTGACCCCAAGCTGGCAGCCAGGTCGGAGGATGAGGTTGGGACATGAAAGGTGAGCGGTGCTGTTTCCCATGCTCTCCGTCCGGAGGGGCAGCACTTCAAACGAGACGACCCTCAGACCTCTCTCCAGATGAAGCCAAACTCTCACTGGCCCAACTGCTGTGGCCTCCAGGAACCCCCGCCACCCCCAAAGCCCCATGCATCCGGATCCCCACTCACGGCTGTTTATCCTAAGCTGGCCTGGGGTGAGCTGAGGTTATCTAACCCCTGTGCTATGAGTCAAGATTTTTTTCCTCTAAGTTCCTCCGGAGAGCTAAATCCACCAGTGTCCCAAAGTAGTTTTTCATTGTTGAAATGATTTTTAGTTAAGCAGTGATATCCTCCTCCTCACTACTGGTTCTCCTGATGGTATTGGTCCTCTTGAAACAGTCTTACTGTTAGTTAAGAGAAACACCCTTGTTTTCAGATTTGTCACAGTGCTCTTTTAGATAATTTAAAAAGTCACCAGATTTGGAGATAAATGATCTTTGAACAGTGGAGCTATGATACATAATAGGATAGAATAGGATAATAACAGTGTTTATGGCCCTTCAGCATAAGCAAACAACCCCACAGCTATAATCAGATTTTGAATCGAGTGGAGCTAAATCCTGATTGGTTTATAGAAATGTGTGACATCAACTTTTTTCCTCTTCCAGTTGATCCCCACCCACTTCAAGCAAATAAAACTGGCATCAGACAAAATAAAAACGCTAAAATCCCTCTGGTGACAGTTCATGTTCATGCAGGACCCCATCACACACCGTAAGACGCTGGTTGATTAAACAGGTTTTCCATGCCTTTAAAATATTTTTTGTCAAAACTTTTTTCATACGTCATGACTTTTATTCAGACTATCTTGACTTTCCCTCTTGTAACCATACAACTTTATGTCATCCAAATTTTATTTTTTTCTACAAAGCATGACTTCACCCTCATAATGTAATATTTTTCTCATAAACTTACAGCTGTTCTTTATACTTTTTTCAAAATATTGTGACTTTAATTTAGAAATCTCTCATTTCTTTTCCAACAGTGCACATAATCTGCAATTTAAAGCTGCACACTGAGGGCCACAAATAATGTTTATTTCTTAAATTGATTTTTGCACTTGCATAGCCATAACAACATATAACAGGACTGCTTTAATTATGACAGTGAGGTAGATCTATTCTGACATGTGCAGCTTTAGCTAAAGGTGAGGCACGTTGACAATGAAGAATGATGTTAACAGTGAGTCAACAGGACAGGGATTTTGTAACGAGAGGACTCGACACAGAAAGCAAAGCTCCACGTGGCTCTTCATCATGACATCAGCACTACCCCCCTCCGCCTACCCACCTTCACCCTTCCCCTAAACACAGCTTCCCTCACAGATCCCAGTAGAGGCTCTTCCATGTCTCCTCCAATAACACCACCCACTGCTGACGATGGACAAACACGCTGGACTCTCTCCCTTTTCAACTTTTTTCACCCACTTATGTTGTTCACTCTTCTACACAAAGTCAAATCAGAACGCGCTGGGCCTGATGCCCAGCGCGTTCTGAGTGCTCCAGAAGAAAAGAGAAAAAAAAAAAAAAAAAAAAGCCACAAATATAAAGCTACACCCCGCACTCTCCGCTCTCATTCCCTCCCACGCCTACATGCACCCTCCTCCCTCCCTCCCTCCAGTCCTCGGCTCGGGGCCAAGGCTCCACGCCATGCTCGGAGAAGTGCTGGTGCTGATCCAACAAGCCTCCCCTCCTCCTTCTCCTCTTCTTCCCAGTTTCTTTTAATAATAATTTCGGTTTTAAAATTTTTAAAAAATACACACAGTGAGAAAATGCGCCTGTACAGCCAGAACAGCTTTCCCTTTGTTTTCAAACAGCTTATTACCACCAGAATGGCTGGAACTTTTCCCTCTCCCCCATTTTTTCCTCTTGCTGAGTTCCTCTCTCTCCCCCCATATTTAATGGATTTCAGGCAATTACAGTCAGCCCAAAAGTGGAGGGGGAGGACTCACGGTGAGACGCAATGCGTGTGGAGAATTTTAACAAGATGTGGAAGCCCTCATCTTTACTTCAGCCCCCTTTTTTGTGAGTGTATGTGTATGTGAATGCATGCATGTGTGCACGTGGCTACATAAACACACTACTACCCCAACGCATAGAGAAAACTAGGGTAAAACTTTCTCTTTCCCTCTATCACACACACACACACACACACACACACACACACACAAACGCATGCACACACACACACACACACAGGCCCATTAGGTGGGTAACTTGGTCCAGATGGGGCGTCTTTCATAATGGATGAGTCCAGCTGACTGACTGACTGGCTCCATGAGGCCCGACTACCTGAGAGACACTAGCTGGAGGAATGTCAGGAATCCCTGTATTCCCTCGAGCATGTAGCCTGGGAGACACACACACACACACACACACACACACACACACACACACACACACACACACACACACACACTATACAACACACACTCCACAATCTGACAGTAAAGGTCTAGACAGATATGCCAAGGTATAGAATAGCAGAGATGTGGATCCAGGGAAGAGTTGACGTGAATTTTGGTGTCACTAACAGCCGTCTCCTCCCGATTGTGTGAGAATAGAGACTATCCGCTTCCTCTCCTGCCTTAATCATAAACATACAGCCACAGTCCGAACTGGGCTAATAACCACTGACAAAGCTAAGTAGATTATTTTGCCGAGGGATTAAGTCTTTGTAAGTGTTTAGCTGTTAAATTCTGACATGCTGCTAATGACTGTTCATTATTTTTTTAGACCAGGATATGGCTTAAACCAGATATGCTACTAAAAAATGTTTTTTCCATGTCCAAACTGTGTAGTATGACGTCTCTGCTGTTCCCACTGAGATCTAATTAGTGCAAGTCGGTGAGGACGGACAGAGCATCACAAGTCATTCATCCCTCCTTTTGTTCCTCCCATACTCACTTATCTGCTCCCCGTCCGCCCCAGTGTCCTCCGATCGCTCCGTATCGTCCTCATCATCCCCCGACGAGATGGCATCTGCACAGAGTAACCACTGAGTTACTGCCGCCCTCTCGCAACGCGCAAACACACACACATAGTTTTGCATGCAGAAGCTTTCATGCTGTCTCGTTCTCCCAAATTTGCACACACAAATTTGTAAAGAAAATGAGAGAGTGGGGCCACTTTTTGTTATGGGCACATAATTATACAAACAGACACTCACTAGACCTTCAGAAAGAACTAAATTCAGGATGGCATGGTCCCTTCCTGGATACAGTGCTACAGCTCCAAACTCCCTGTCCCATCCTGACTTGCTCTGTTCTGTCCTATCTGATCCCTGACTCACCTGTGACATTCACTATGAAGCAGACCGTGTCTTTGCCCACGCTGGTGCAGGCGTACAGGCCCGAATCCTTGGGCGTGGCATCACGGATCTGCAGCACCTCCTGCTCTATCAGCGTGCGGTTGTTGGTGCCCAGAGAGCTGCCATCTTTGGTCCAGGTGATGGTCCCCGGCGATGGCAGAGGGCAGCTCAGCTTCAGCACCTCCCCTGGGTGCACTGAGCACACCGTGGGCTTAGAAATTTGGTATTTGTTCGATGCCTCTGCAGAGCGAATGGGGAGGTTGAAGTAGGGAGGGGGGAAAGGAGGGAAAGGACGGATTGGAGGAGGAAGAGGGTGCACAAGAAGGAGGAAAGAGAGGTGGGAGAGGAAGAAACAAGCCATAGTGTAAGAAACAAAAACACCATATAACCCCAAATGGATGCACTTAAATCAACTTATGCAGGAGGAGCAATACAGAAAAGAGGAGGCCCATTTTTTTTTTTAAAAAACCGTCACACCAACATGTTGTTACCGCAAACCCCCAGTCAGTCATTTGGAATGGAGCCCTTAGAAAATACCACTGTTCTGTTATCAAGTGTGCAGTGTGATTGGTGCTTATAGATTCAGGGCATGCATTTACGGCCAGAGCAGCATATGTAGAGAAAAAAAAACACAATCGATGCTTTGCGAGCTGTGTCGACAGACAACCCCTCCACCCCCCCACCCCCCAC
>NW_019525023.1:2458130-2487174 GCF_002814215.2 Seriola lalandi dorsalis
CCCTCCCTTTTAGCATGGATGCCAAGCAGCCGTTGTGTGTGGGTGAGTAGGAGCAGTATAGGCAGATCTCTTCAGCTTAAAAAAAAAAAAAAGTAATAAAACTCCGGCACGTCTGCCCATCAGAAAGGAAAGCAGCCAGAAAGGTCCAGGACGGAAGCAGTTGTCAGGCAGGGGAAGGGGGAAGGAGAGGGAGGGGGGAGCTCTCTGTTTTGGCTTCTCTCTGGTTTTTGACTCTGCGCCTAAGCTTCAAAAACCTTGACCTGTCTGTAGACTGACTCTTCTGTTTTCCATCGCTCTCGTCTTCATTTTCTTTCATAACACGGCCATGGAGGAGCTACAACCCCGGCACAGGCTCTGCTCGCCAAGGCAGAGAGCAAGAAACTCCGCTAGACTCCAAAGTGCATAAAACCTTCACTTCTGGGAGAAAATCCAAGTCAGCCTGTGAGTGCATGTGTGTACACCCTGTCCTCTGACTTGTACAACAGCACACAGAGAACGAGGTGAATTTCTAATGTATAAAAGCGAATTTTGATTGTCCATAGGTGAGACTGCATTTCTACATCGGGGCGGATTTTATCGGTAACCATGCAAGCTATAGACTGTGACTGAATGTTGAGCAAAAGGGGGGAAAACCTGCCTGAAATACAAGCTGGCTTCTGCTATATATACCACAGCCAATTCCAGTCACCCCGAGGCACACATACACACACACATACACACACACACAAATGTGTACATTCACTTATCTCAAACGTAGACAGATCTCAACACGTTTTGCAACTATTCGCGGTGAGAAAAAAATTGAAGAAACTCCAAGTTTTCCTCTTTATTGCAGTACAAAAATGTCCAAGACTGTGTGTGCGCGCGTGTGTTTTCTTCAGAGGGAACTGAAGGAGTGGGTCAAAAAAAGAGAGGGATTAAAAAGATTTGAGCAGGAAAAATAGCAACAGTGGAAAAGCATAAGTGATGAAGTATATGTGGAGCGCTGGGCTGAAGGCTGATAGGTGTAATTATAGAGGCAGTGGCACTCCCAGCCTTTCCTGTACCTCAATGCACCTTTTCAACAACATCCCACCCCCATTATGTGCTGCTGCCCGATTTGTGTGTGTGTGTGTGTGTGTGTGTGTTGAACGTAAAGTGTACATACACACTAGCCTCAACAGGAAGGGAAAGTCATTCCGCCACAAGCCAGCAGTCGAGGCATGTGTGCAAGCCTCTAAAACAATCCCCCTGGGCAAAAATACAAACACACAGGTACAGTTCCTGTATTGTCCTATTTTTTCTCTCTCTCTCTCTCTTTCCCTCAATCCAGAAATAATTAACCCCTCCCTCACCGCCCAGGACTGAGTGTGTGGTCTGATAAGAGGTGGAGCTCCTGTGCTGATTGATGGGAGCCGTCTCCGCTACCGTTTATGACATGGTTTCCCGCACCGCAGGCCTTCGCTTTGACATTACTAGTGGCTCCAGCTTTTCCTTTATTGTTTATTGTTTAATTTAGGATTTTAGAGATTAAGAGATGTCTTATACTGTAGGTACCTGCTGGGGAAACTAGCCGGTATGGACAACTTCAATGTATATAGGGCCCACTGAACAGGGCTGACGAAGCAACACAACACCACGTACGTACGTACACACACACACACACACAGGCTGCACTGTCTGTCAGCACATCGAAGGCACTGAGGTACTGCATAGAAAGATGATATACACTACAAGGAGGGGTCTGAGGAAGAAGGAGATATGGAAGGAGGGAAAATAAGTACAAAGGAAAGGAAGGGAAGGAAGGCAATGGAAAAAAAAATAAAAAGCAGAGGACTCTCTCTCCAAATGGTGAATCTGATTAAAGAAAGCATGGACGTGTTAGTTCTGCCTTCATCATTTTCTTATCTCTGCTGTGTCCATCTGTTCTCCTCCATCAACTCCTCCTCCTTCTCCTGCTGCTCCTTCATTTCCCTCTTTCACCTCCCCGTCCGCTTTGCCCTCTCCTTCCCCCTTCCGACACAACCCCCACCCTGCTGACCTAACCCTGACCCTTCCCAAATCTGTTGACACCTCCAGCAGGCCTGATTGCTCATGGGAACCCGTGTCATTTAAAGCACACACACACACACATACTGAAAAAGTACAGGTATGGAGTTACACCATAATAAAAGCATGAACTATACACGTGCACACCTGGAGATACACACACAACCCACACACAAACACACCTTACTCTACTTGGAAAGAGTTTACAAGAGTCCAGGGATGCATGCTGAGTTGAAGAGTTGAAACACTTCACTGCAGATTTTTCATCTCTGCAAAGTTTCATCCCCCTCTGCACCACAGGAGGGGGTGGGAGGCTCTCTATCTCTCACTCTCACACACACACACACACACATACATACAATCACACACACACGTTTGCTCAATTTCAATCGACCAGCTCTCTCCCCTTCCCTCCCTCCTTCATCACCATCCTTTTGCCTCTCTCCTCCTGAAGTACATCTCCATTTCAAAACCTATCTCTCTCTTCTTCTCTGACAGCTATTACAAGTGTCTATCAGGTGTGATAGATCGAGGCTGTCCACTCCTCGCTATCTCTCCGTCCTCATTCACACTGTCTTGTCTGGCAATAATTAGTCTCGCAGCCTGAGAGTCTGCAGCAAAATGCGGCAATTCTCACCGATGTCTCCTCGACGTCTGTCTCTATCAAATCGGCGAGAACCAAGCAGCGGCGTTGGTGAAGTCGCGAGCTCGGAGTTTCACGTTGGCCCTCAAGTCTTTTTTACGTAAATAATCTTATGAATTTAATTCTGCAGAGAGGCGCATGTGGCTGCAAGTCTATTCTGCCATCTCCTCCCTGTCGCGTTCTGCACGACGGGATAGGTGGACTACATGTAATGACTGCCATCTCAGAGGCGCAAGCTCCAGCAGGAATACACACACACACACACACACACACACACACACACACACACACACACACACACACACACACACACAGACACACAATCTATCTCTGCTGCCCTTCTTCTCTCTCCTTTTTATCTCTCCTCTGTCCTCTGTATCCTCCTCAAATCTCATGACTTCTCTCCCCTTTTTTGTCTCTCCCTCTTTTCTCGTGTCCTTTCACATTTAAATCCCTCCTTAGCTTTTTTTTTTTTTTATTCTGACAAAGGAGCAGCTCTATGGACTGGCTCCTGCTGGCGTCCATGGCAACAGCCCCTCCGGTGCTCCCACCCCTTCACCCCTAATCAAGGCATTCCCTGAACCCCTCCCGACCCCTTTAACCCACTGGCTCCCCCTTATCTCCCAAAACCTTTTAAGGTTGAAGCTCTCGTGACCCTTGGAGCAGAGCCTGCCTCTACTTTGCTCTGGCTTCTAGAGATTAATCTTCAATACTGAATCAGATGAGTGTATACACTAAGCCTGCAACTACAGATTAACTAGAAAACTATCGGTGAATCTGCCAATCATTTTTTCAATCAATCATTTAGACTATGGACTGTCAAAAAAAACAACCTCAGGTCTCAGGGGGACGTCTTCAAATGTGTTGTTCTGCTCAACCAACCTAAACTTAAAGAGATTCAGTTTAGGGATCAAATGATTATTTAAACTGCTCTTGATTGTTTTCCTGCTGATAACTAATCGTCTGATTGTTTCAGCTCTAACGTACACATTTACATTGTAAGCAGCAGTTGTTTTTCTTTCCAGAAAAGTGAGCAGGCAGGAAGCTCAGTGCCAGGCACAGAAACACATTAAAGATGATGTAAGGAATCAAATCTGTGACCTTTAAAATCCATCATTAACTACTCTAAAAAATATATATATATAAACATACACTTTAATATAGGTGCAACTATCTTATTTTATTCTTATTCAGAAATGGACAAGAAATTCCTATAAACAGTAAAAAAAAAAATTTTTTTTTTAATATTTTTTTAGGAAATTGCATCATTATTTTTGCATCAGAGTCTAGTCGTCAAATCTATTTTTTCCTGCTCTCTGTCCCTGTTGGCTCAGATTCCTCTCTGCCTCCTGCCTGAGACCTGAGGCACAGGCTCGCACAGGTAGCAGCTCTTCTCAGCCTCTTATCAGACAGGTGTGAGATTGAGCGGTAGAGTGACAAGGTATTTTCTGGAACATCAGCCAAGCCAAATAACAGTCCATTCACTCACACACACACACACACACACACACACACACACACACACACACACACACACACACACACACACACAGACAACCACCAACACACTCGAACCTTCAAGATTAACACCAGCCAAAGGCAGGCTAATAAAAGTCATTGTGTGAAGGCCATATATTCAGCCCAACTGCCCCCTGGCCACACCACCGGCCGACACACTGCGTTTGTTTAGAGTTCAGTTCCATTGCCATCACCACAGTCACACACACTCACACACACACAAACACACACACACACACACTCTGTGTCAATTAACCGGCAAGCTGACACTTTTACACTTTTACAGCTGTACTCCTACTGTGTAGATAGCACAGTGTTACACAAACTGTACTGCAACTCCTTGACATTCCCACCTTCACACACACAAACACACACTGATATATAACTGCCAACAGCTTACTGAAAACAATCATCGTAACTGTTAATACAATAAACAGCCAGTTTAACATAAGGTGACTATGTATCTCATTAAATAAAGTACATGTGCTGAATATAGAAATGTGCCAAGGGAGCAAATAAATTCTTACTGTGCCCAGAAACTATTCAAGAAACAAAGTGTGTCTTTTGCTGACAAGCAGCCCTCCTCCTCTAGTCTCTGTCTGAGCATGAAAGACTCATCCTTAATACATAATATAGCCTTTATTTATTTAACTATTTTGACGTGTTTGCCACAATGCTGATCAGAGCTCTTTTGTGGAGGACAGAGTCTGGCAGGGATTCACAGGAAAGTACAGCCAAACCATGAGCTGACTTCTGTCTGCTGCGCTCACATTCAGCCTGCGTTCCAGTGTGCCTGGTGCCACATTTATTCCACATTATACTGTATGCAAAGCGGGGACCAAGCAGACCACAAAGCACAGAGCTGAGAATACCAATGTTAAAGACACACATACACATACACACCTCCTGTGTTTGGTGCCATTGTTATCAGCTCAGTCAGAGTATTTTAATCACTGTGGAAATGGAGAACGCCTGGACAAGGTAAACACTCCCATAGATACTCAAGTGGCTACAGCGACAACAATAGGCCTGTTGTGGAGACCTTAACCTGCGCGCTCGCTCTACTTCTACTGTTACAGCAGCCATAGGTAAACAAACTCGCAGGGCCACCAGGGGTGCAGGCGTGGGCTCTATAGAGACAACATTGATATACAATCTGATGAATCTACAGCAATTACTGCTCCCTCCTACACACACACACACACACACACACACACACACACACACACACACACACACACACACAGGCAGCAGCATGACCGAGGCTGCAGGGCAGAGGGGGTTGGAAATCCTAAACATCTCTGTGGGGAGGTGTTATTAGGACAGAGAGGGTGAGTCCGACCAGTCCGTCTCCTTAGACATCTATGCCCTACAGGTGACAGCAGTGCAGCCCAACAGGAGTAACCAACAGAAGCTGAAGCTGTGGACACGCTGATTCAATCACACACAGCTGCGGTTTAAAAAAAAAAAAAAAAAAAACTGTTTGCCATGTGCAGCAGGGAAACTGATTTACCGATTCAGGATCAGACAAGCAGGCAAGGTTTCTCTGTGCCCTGTTGATCCCTCATCATGTGACCCCCAGGTCTAGCCACTTAATCTCCAGTCACATGACTTCACCGCTGCCCGGTGCTCTGTAATCTCTCCATCTAAAGGAGAAGTCAAATATGCGCAAATCCTCTTAGAACTTTCCTGGAGGATTGTATAACTCTGGAAAACTCTCCCTTGTCTCCTTTTCTCTCTGCGGCCGTGTAGCGCAGCGTCCGGGCCACATGGGGCTCTGAACACACCGGCTTGGAGCCAAACAGTCTGAGACAGAACAACAAAAACAACAACTGGAGAGGAGAGCTCAGGCAGCCTCTCATCAAGGTGGGTAACAATGATACCTGACCCCGAGGGCAAAGGGCAAGACAAGGTGCAAAGTGTGTGTATGTGTGTGTGTAGAGACACAGGGAGATGGGGGAGGTGGCTTAAAAAAGTGATGCTCTGTTGTTGGCCTAACTTACAATTAGTATGCTGATTAAAGCCCAGGAACAAAAGGCTTTGGAATGCGAGTTGCCATCCATCACAACAACTCTAATTAGCTCGTCTCTGACCAGACTCCGGGACTGGAGACACAAAATAGAGAGACCTCAAAAGAAAAAAGAAAAAAAAAAAAAACGAAAGGATTTTTCTCAAAAGTGAACTGTTTTGCCAATAAAAAAAAATATGACTTTAAAATATTATCATTCACAAACTTAGGAGAAAATGGAGCGTGGGCTGTTGTGGCTCGAAGAACCAAAGCAAAGCACTGTATCTTCATTTTCTCCCTTTCCCTCCCTCTCTTCTTTCCAGTCAAACACGGCATTAGAGAAATGCCAGCATAAACACTGTCCCCACCCTCCTACACAGCGCCCCAACTCCACCCCAAAAAAACCTGCCTTTAACACTCAGGTCTACCCTGAACTACCACAGACATCAGAAAAGACAAATAAAACAAAAAAGGTGTGAATCACATGCCTCAGTGAGGAAGACAAGAGGCTCGGCCTTGACGAGGTTAGTTGTCTCCCTTCTGTTTATTTATTCTAATCCCCACAAAATCTTACACCCACTCCTTTCTTTCAAGGCTACTTGTTATATTTTTAGAGATGTTTAATCGGAGAGAGGGGCTCAAAATCCTGGTTTTCTCTGCAGGAAAGTTCAAATACTAATAGGAAACAGTGAACCTTCAAATCTATAAAATGTATAGATTGTTAAACCATGTTATTTTGTTACTGATCTTTCTTCAAATGGGTGAAGTCTAAATATTCCTCATTTAGCAGGAGGTCCATCAGGATTTTTATCCACTCATGTTAAGTTAGTTAAAGACAACGATTATAAAGAAAGGATACAAAAGCCAACCAAAACTCTAAAGTCAGATTTAAGGAGGTAAACAAATTTGACAGACCTACACCTGCTCTCTAAAATCAAACCCAACAAATGCTCCCCCCCCCCCCCCCCCCCCCCTGCTGCTTACCTTCAGGTTCCAGAGTGGCCTCCTCATCCTTGGTGGCGGTGAGGGGCGGCCGGGCCACGCTGACGGTCAGCAGGGACAGCAGGACAGCGGCCAGCAGCCAGGCCCACGAGGCCATCCCGTTAGTGGGGGCCAGCGCTCCCCATACCCCCCTTCTCCACCTCCCCCTGGACACTGATCCCATCTGAGGGAGTCCGCCCAACCATCAACTGCAGCCGGGTCGGCCTGTCACTCACTGGAATTCACCCAATCACCTGGGCTGAGAGGTGGAAGACAAGAGAGACGAAAGGAGGAAAGGAAGGTGGTGGTGGAGCGATGAGTGGAGAGGAGGGCAGAAATGTGAACAGAGAGGCGATAGAGGAGGGAGAGAGAAAAAAAGAAAATTAATCAGGGTGGAATAATTACTCTAATTCAAAGAACTTGTTTCTGCACCATTTTTCCTCTAACTTTGTTTTTGACAAAGTGAGACAGAAAATTGAAGCAACAGAGACAGAGTGTTTCACAATGCTGTCAAACAAGCCATGCCACAGACATACCGAAGCTGTGAGGCACCAGCACTCAACACACAACCACCCTGCATCCACCTTTACTTCTAATCTGTAATTATGTGCATTGAAATATGTTTTAGAGAAACCAATTCAGACTCATTCTACCTCTGCGAGGCTTCACAACCACAGTCTAACAAGTCTGATGTTTTACTGAGTCACACAACTGCATGTTGTTCAGAGATCAGACTTATTCCAACTTTATTCAAATGTGATTTCTCACAGAATGAACATGATCTCATTTAACCACGCTGCACCCCCCCCCCCCTTTTCAAATTAATAATAAAATCTATTCTTAACAGATGAGTTATTGAATAACAGTACAGACAACAGATCAGCCAATGTGGCACCGATTTCGTTGAGCTGGACATCGTTTATTCCCGGACGCAACAGATGCGTCAAACCTGTTGCCCGCGCTGCTGCTGCAGTCGTGTTAATTGTATTCATAAGGGGCTTTTATTGCATTTTCGTGACTTGATTATGAGACCAGTAAGGCTTAAATTGAAACGCAATATTGCAATATTGGGACACACACACACACACACACACACACACACACACACACTGATCTGGTTTGCCAGACATCTGCGGTTCAACCGAGCTGAAGTGTCTCTGGAGGTTTGGTGAAGTCACGCTTCCATGCGCCCCTTCTGCTCCAGCTGGACGTATCGATTGGTTTTACCCGCAAAGACACATGTAATTTGACTTTTAGAGAGCGGATCTGAAAACGTGCGCATCCTGGTTTTTCTTTAAGTCACCCCTCGGGGGGCTACACGGGACACAGACGGTGGACGCGCACATGATGTCGGGGTGAACCCAAGACCCAAGAGAATCCCGACGTCCTTAACTTTATTAGAGAAACGCACAGGTTTGATTTTGCAATTAAGGGGAACTAAATCTGCCTCGTGACAGCTCAGATATATGAATTATTAATGGATTGTAAACCAGTCAATGCACCAATCAGCCTGTGGGATTACCGCGGTCTGAAAACTCCAGCAGGACGAAACGAGAGCAGAATTACCCAGAAACCTCCACTGGTTTTTACATCATTTATAAGTGTGTAATGTCTGCAGCACAATAAAAAAAAAAAAACAGATTATTCTCAGGTGTCAAATAGAAGCGCATGCTTACGGCTGAAAAGAAAGAAAAATACGCTGATAAAGAAAAAGAATACAATACAAAAACACTCCAAGCTAAAGAGAGAAGGTTTAGAGAGGTGAGAGAATCTGCTCTTCATTACAAAACTTGTTCGTTTACCATGTTGCTGACATGACATTGGGACACATGAGGGACTTTGCTCCATACATGACCACAGCCTTCATTTAAACTCGGGCTTTGAATGAAATTTCTTGGCACTGATTGAATTCCTATTGAAATTCAAATCAGTTGGCTTTTCCACAATGGGGGCTCATTTGGAGCTGCTCAGTGATTTAGGGCTCCGACACCAAGCAGTGAAAAAACAACTGCGGTCACAGGATAATTGGCACCATAAAAGCAATGTAGAAAATTAAGCAAAGTAATAAATAACCAGGACACTTGTTAATGGGTCCTAAAGTGATGATGCAAGGTGCTGCATGATTCCTTAACTAAACAAGGGGAGATTTCACTCACTTCATCATATAGCCTATATAGATAATGAAGGATAAAAGAAATAGGCTATATAAATTAAGCACAGTGCATCATTTTTATTGAAGGAAATCTATGAAAATCTTAAATGACTAACTTTATGAAGAACTTTGCATATTTTTTTTTTTTTGCAGACTTATGAAAAGTCTCCAGAGGGAATTCTTAGAGACTCTGTAGATTATCTATAAATAGTAAAACAATTCTCGTCAGTTCTTCGTCATGCAACTCCAAGAAAAAAAAAAACAACTTAGCACTAACCCAAAAAGCGCAAAGCATTTCCACTATCACGTAGCGTATTTGTCATGACAGCCGAAATCTTGACAGATGAGGTTGTGAGGAAGCTTTCGACTTTTCCCAGCTGAGCTTTATGGTAAACAGAAAATACTTACCAGGGAGGACTAAAATCGCGGAGATCTGTGTTTTGGCATGCACAGATAAGGGAGGAGAGAGCATGAGCTGAATCCAGAGGGAGGAATGTCTCCAACTCCACAATGCACCAAAAAAAAAAAAAAAAAAAAAAAAAAAAAAATTCTGTGAGGCGCTGCCTTTTTTTTCAGCTTACTATTCCACAATCAACCGGCATCAACTCAGATCAGAGGATATATTCCAAAGCGGACGGGCAGTGTAGTCCAGTGCCATGCAAAGAAATCCGACTTTACACGCGTTATCCTTCGAAAAGAGCTCGGAAAACCATACTGCTGTCCCCCCGAAACTTTCCTCCCCGTCACCAAGTTTCTTCTAGGGCGCAAAACATGCCCAGTGTTCCCGAGCAGCGCACTTGTCAACTAAAAAGAAAGTTTGCAGCTATTAAGGAGGTAGAATGCGGGGTTAAACTGTGCAAGGGAATAGTTGTCCGGAACAAAATGTCATAAAATCCATCAGTGTGCGTTCCCCAGCTGAAAAGAGCGTCTTTCGCGTCTCCGTCTCTCCTTCCGCCGTCAGTCCTCGCACTGTTTCTCAGACGCTTTGTCAGGTTTACTAGGTTTTTTTCTCCTCCTTACGTCTCCACACACTGCCCTCCTCCTTCACTCCAGTGGGTGTCACCCCCCTCCACCCCTTCACCCTCCCCAAAGCACCCCCAGTGTAATTCGAGCTGCTTCCTGCAAACTGCAGCGCTGCCTGCGCTGCGCTGAGCTCCGAGGCCCCTGCTCCGCGCTCCGGAGCTGTCAGGCCGCAGTAACGACGCCCCTCAGTGGCCAAGGAGCGACATCTGCGGCCAGAGACGCACTTGAAGACACGCACACAGAGATGCACAGAGCATCCTTACAGTTGTATTTCAGTATATTTAGATGCTGCAGTGAAGTATTCTGACATTTTTATTAACTAAGACTAGAAATAGCTCAGTGTAAAATATAATCCAGTTAGCATTTAAAACTGTAATAGTACTGAAGTATTATCAGCAAAATGATTGATGATATGATTTTTCATGGAAAGCAACAAATTACTTTAAAAGAGACAACATTAAAATATACATAAATATATCAGTTTCAAAGCTGTAATGTTTCACAACAAGCAGCCTGCTATTAATTTTATCTGCCAACAGTAAAAAGTTCAATATTTGCTCTAAAATATGATGGAGTTGAAGTATAAAGCAGTATAAAATGGACAGTAACTCAAGTGAAGTAAAACAACATCAAACTCGTTCTTAAGTACAGAGCTGCAGTAAAAAATACCTTGTTACTGTCCACCACTGAGATGCTGCATGAGGGTTGAGACATCAACCAAAACAATCAGTTAGTCAGCTTGTGTAGCCCCTTCACATCAAGTCAGCCTTGAGTCTTGCTCAAAGAGACTTTGGCAAGCATGGACTACTTAGATCTATTGTCATCTGCCTTTCGTTTTTATAAGAATGTCAGATGGTGAGTGAGATCTGTCTTATGTGCCATTTTCTAAAATGAACATGTCAGCACTGTAATAAACAGATTGTCATGGTTTTGGAGCACAAGAGAAATAAACATGTATTTGGATAAAGAGCGACTGATACACCGTTGTGCTTGAGTAAAACTTCACTTGAGCGTTTTGATGCTAGTACTTTGATTTGATGCTACTTCATACTTCTGCTCCACTACATGTGGTTTAGTTGTTAATTTACAGACAAAATACTGTGATCGGTTGTGATCAGTGACATATTGTTATAGATGTGAGTGCCTAACAGTGAGTTCAAATTGGCTCCACTTCCATGAAATTGCTGCTCGCATTTTAATGCAACAATAATAATACCTCAATAACATAACATACAGTAATTTAACTTTCACTTTTAATACATTTTTCTGCTGCTACTTTCGTTCCGCTGGCTGAGGTTTTGAATGTAGGGCTTCTGGTTGTAAAAGGGATTTTTTTACAGCATGATATTCATCACAAACATAATGTTTGTGAGCATGCAGTAATACAGTACCTGCGACAGTCAAGACAAGAGGACATGAACTAAAGTTTTTTTTCTGCTATTGTGCGTTGTCGCAGATGTAGGAGTAAGTGAAGTTCATAACTTTCCTACAACTGAACAGATCTGTCCGCAGCTACCCAGAGAGAGAGAGAGAGAGAGAGAGAGAGACTGAAGGCTGGCCCCCTGTAGCTCGTCCCTCACTGCTTCAAGCTGTCTCCTGCATTGGTTCAGGCGTTCAAGTGCTCTGAAAGAGACACAGGGGAGGGTGGAAGACTCTAATCTCCACAGACTTTTTATTTTTGTCTTGCTTCCACTGCTAAAGTCCTCCTTTTTTTTTTTAAACAAGGGAGGGAAAACGCTTCCATTCATTTTGAAAAGAGGCACTAACAAGAGTTTTTTTTTTTTCCCCTGAGGGAAAGGTTTGGCCTGTGAATGGAGAGTTCTACGTCTGTTTTTCTCTCCTCTCCCATCTCTGCCTCCACCAGTAAAGCCATCAGATAACAGTGAAGCTGACAGGTTGGCTAGAAATAAAGAGAGTACGAGAGGTGAGGAAGGAGAGTTTGACTCATTTTTCAAGAGTGGCACAAAATACCCCCCACTGTTTCTCCCTCTCTGTGTGTCTCTTTCCTCCCACTGCATAAGTCTATTTACAGTTGCCCAATTTATTTTCCACTGCTCGGGCATCCCACATTTGAAAGAAATCTCATCAGGCAGAACCTCATGGGCCTTTGACTGAGAACTGGACTCAATGCCCCTGCGCTGTGGTATCCATCAACCTGTCATTGTCCCTCTTCATCTCCAATCTTTTCTTCAGTCGTCTTTCTTCCTTAATCCCTCCTGCGCCGGCAGTGTTTGGAATGAGAGAAGAGAGTGAGAGGAAAAGCAAGCGACAAGCTAACAGCTCGTCATCGGCATCCTAGACGAACGTTTTGATTCCGTTGTTGATAGAAATCAACAGGCAGGTAGTGACTGCAGAGGCTCTCTGATAACCATGTGCTAATGGTGAGAATTCCTCTTATTTCTGCAGCGATTGAAGCTGTGAGTGATGTTTGAGTCTGAGCCACTCACCAGTCATTAAACACACCTCCCGCTGCTATGCAAATCTGAGATGCTGTTGAAGTGAGCTAATCAGCAACTAGCCGTTACTTCCCTTTGTCTATGGACCAGCTAATTGGTTCACATTAAAGTCCCTCTCAAGTCTAAAATGTGTTTTGCTTATTGTAACTTCACTTGTTTGAGCTTCACTGTGCAGAGTGATTGATGTGCAGAGTTTGTCACTAGAAGGTTGTTTTCACTTTCAATTAAAAGTACTTGTTACTACTTTTCATCCAAACTAGTTTGGAGGCCAGTCATGGTCCAGTATGCAACTTATAAAGTGTGATGTGGAAAATAAAATAACATACGGACTTCACGGTGAAGTAGGAGACGTCTTGCATCCAGCAGCTGAACCTTTTCAAACAAAAGAGAAAAATACTCAAGATTTTTTTAATGAGAGAGGGAGTGGATGTGCTTTTTAAATTTTTGTGGGGAAAAAAACATGTCAGACACAATTTATTATTCAAATTCAAGTATTTTTATATGTTTTAAAACATGTCTGGAGAGGATCAGTCCTCACTTGTTAAACCTCTTCACTTTATAGTGCTAATATTTTGCCCAATGCCAGTAACGTCTAGCAGCATGGCTCAGTGTCAATCATTTAGGTTCAGACTGAGACATCTCAGCAGCTATTGGATGGATTGCCAGGTAGATTTTACATTGACATTCCTGGTGCCCAGAGGACGAATCCTAGTGCCTTTTGTGGTCCCTGACTTTTCTTCTCGTGCCACCGAGAGGTCAAAAGGTTAACTTGTTCAATACTTCTGTGAATGACCAAATATCTACAAAAATGATCTTTCCCATCAGCCTCAGCTGTCCTCTTTGTGTTCAGTGCTAATTAGCAAATGTAAACATGCTAACACGTTAAACTAAAACAGTGAACATCGAACATGACACACTCAGGGAGCTGTTTGGCTGCAGACTCTTTGTTTTGTTTCTTTTGTTATGAAGGTGATTCTATCTTTCTGTTGCGGTTCATGAAGGGTCATGCCTATTTTAAGCAGCTGCAGTCATCACAATATCATCATGACTATATAAGTGATAACATAGGCAATGGTTGTGTTGTAAGCCTTTATTGAGTCAATCAACCATTATACAGGGCTTTTTTTACTACAGTGGCACATAGACAATCCACTCCCTTACAGTGAACTGGGCCAGAGCTGCAAAAGTCCCTCCCCGTCTCTCTAAATGCTATAGAAGCCTAACCAACATACTCACTGATGAGAATCACTGAGTACAAAACAGACTTGTTCTCCTGAGAAAGATCATTCTTTGTTCTTCCTCGAGGGTGCTGCTGTTAATCATGAATGGCAGTGATATGTTATTGTAACTCCACAGCGCCAAATCTTACAGAGACCTCTCCTTCTTCTCCCAATATATCACTGACACTGTATAATTAAAACATCAAACATAGGTGAGTCATATCCTGTGCAAAATATGAAACAAATGCGCCGAGTGTGTGGCGGGGGGATGGGGGAGATTGGAGAGAAGTCAGAAGTAGATGTACGCCTGAGGGTCTAATTTGAACCATATAGCTTCTCTGTAGCCATGTGGTGATGTAAACGAACCCTGGCAGAACGTGCGAGAGCGGAGTTTAGGTGTTCGGATAGACAGGAACAAAAATCTGTAGCAGGAGCCCAAGAAATGGGTTTGATAATGGCAAACTTTTCTGAGAGAAGCCTCTTATTCTCATCATGTGGGCACTCAGGACATCTCCTCCATCCAGGAGGCCAGCTCTTACTGCTGAACCCTCCCACTCCACCCGCCATGAGCCATCTCGCACTGCAGAGTCCCTCTGCTTTCAGCCCACCAGGCATCACTCCATAAGTCAGCGGTTCTTCCTCCTCAGTGTCACTGATATGCCGTAATAACCTCGTCCAGACAACCAGGCCTCCGCTGTCCTCTCCTCCCCCTCAGCAGGTAACAGAGAGCAAGGACAGAGGGAGTGGATGGAGGGGGAGTGGAGGGTCAATCATCCAGATTCCTCACATGTTTCCACCTCAGTACTTCAGAGTGTTTGAAATAGCTGGGATGCCAGCAGATTGAGCTTGCAGTGTAGCTCAGCTAAAAGGGGAGCACAAGGAGACGAGGTGGGGGGGGGGTGATGTCTCCAACTTGAAACTGGGAGTTTGGTGGTTTCATCTCCTTCAAGCTGCAGTGGGAAACAGCAAACAGCAGCACATGAAGCAGAAACATGATGCACGCTGCAGTGTTGCAGTATAACTCCTGATCAAAATGTCTGCTTTCCCTCCCACCTGACTGGCAGCATTACTCCCAATAAAAATAACACAGAACTTTTTCCAGGGAGAAACACAGAGAAATGCTGAGTGGAATTGACAACTTTATACCTCTATATAAAATGAAGAATGAATAGAGATTTTTCCTGGCATTTCAAAATTCAAAAAGGATTTCTCTCTCACTTCTTCACTCTCTGTCTATGTCCCTCTTTTTTTTCATCCTTGTTTTTCCCCCTTTTTCCACGGTCCAACAGTCACACAACACATCAGCATTATGCACACACACACATATACAAACACACACACACACACACACACACACAGATACAAACAGGTCACTTCCGTCATTCTGAGTATGAAATACTTTGTCAGGGCTTCAGCTGGTGCTGACACTGTTGAAGTTTGCTTTGTTTTTGTCCTTGAGCTGCCAGTTCTTCAAGAGTTACCAACAACAGCTCAATGTTCCTCTTTAGTAAACCTACACATCCTGAGTTGTAAGACTTACGTCATTGCAAAGCCAGAGATTCATTATTTCACAGTGACTCAGGGCTCAGGCTCAGTGTTTCTACCAGCAGTGAGGAGTTTGGACAGAAAAGAAAAAGTCGTGTTGCTATTGAAAGTGAATCTCTTTTTAAATCTTACAAACGTGAAAAAATAGCTACTGGGTGAAGTCTTTTAATTTGTTCTTGATTCTTTTTTGAAATTTTTTTTTTTTTTAATGAAATGACAATAACCATGAAAGGTCTTAAAGTAAACCTATATATAGCTTTTGTTGGACCGCAAACACGATGCGACACTGACTCAACAACGACAAATGATAACACAGGTTAAGAAAATAAAGTCAGTGAACTACATCAGTAATATCCAATAGACAGAAACACCTACATCTACCTAAAGTTTACTCACTTTACTCTGGCACATAAACCCTGGTAAATTGGCAGACTATTATTTTTACACCTCGATTTTAGTAGTTAAACTTGGCTGTAGCTTCATTCTGAAGGCACAGAGTGATATCAATCCCTTCATCCAACAGAAAGTAAATAAGCCTATTTCCCAAGATCTCATCTGCAAACTTATTAAAAAGGTGAAGTTAAAAGTTACAAAAGTTGGAAAGAAGTGACTCTCACCCCAGCAATACATTTTTAAAACTCAAACTTAAATGCTCAGTGTTAGATTGGATTACTTGTTCAAAAAATATCTAACTTCGGCCACTGTCGGAGGAAGTTAGATATTAGCGCTGACTGCAGTGATCCCTACAACTCCTCTCTCCACAGAGCAGCAGGAAGTCAGGTTAAACATTTCACAGTGTTCAGAGCCGAACCTTTCCCCCGAACTGGCAGCAGCTCTGAGTGACAACTCACAGGATGTGTGCTTTGTAGTGCCTGTGATCTAATGCTCTTACCAGCAGCGCTATCCGCTGCTATGCAGAGAACTGATGTTATCTTTGAGGATGTCCTCATGGACTCTCTTTTAAAAAGGCAGTGGGGCTTCTGAAAAACTTTCACTGCATTTTGAAGGCAGGTGTTTTCCATTGTGAGTCTTTACACCCTCTGAAGATGAGCACTGCCTGTCATCCAGCTCATCTTTACTAAATGTTGGTTGTTGCAGACAGTGGTAAAAGTGAGGGATAAGAGGGCTGAAGAAACAAACAAAGTATTCAGAGTCTCTCTGGAGTGCCCACCTCAGAGAGAGAGTCATGCATTCCTAGCATACATATAGCTTTTATTGTGAGAATAGATTGAGGGAGGCCCAGAGAATAAATCACAAGGTCAGTGAATGGGCTGTCTGACCTTTAACCCCCGGGCTGAGAAAAGACTCTGCTCTATGTCCTGATGTCATCAGCAAGTCATTACTAGCAAGGCTCTCAACACCTCTACCATCCCACCCTAACTCACTCTGCTGAGCTGCTATTGGACGAGCCCCCTGGCCACAGCACCTAAATCACTCTATAGGGCGGCAGTTATAGACTTGACCTTGACTTGGTGCTGTTTTCCATGTCCTGCTCCCACATTTAACTCTGTTTATTGTTTCTCTGTGTCCCTACTTACAGCTCTGTGCAGTGGCAAGGGCACAACATATCATAAGTTATGGGAGCAGTAAACAAACTCCAACATGTTTTATTTGGTCCTAGTTCCTAATTATCTTGAAAAATATTGCCCACAGGCATGATTCGTTCTCTGTGCTAATAAGGGTATTTTAACGTAACTGTTTATTCAGGAGATGTTTAGACGTGTGTCACTGGTCCTTGGGTGGGTGACAGAGTTTGTTAAAACAAGACTGAGGCATTGAGGCAAAGCATATGTTTTCTTAAGAGACGATGAGGTGGGCTGAGGTTAACTATTTTGACCGTGAACGGCAATCTGAGGCCTAATTTAAGTTGAGCGGTCTCCTGAGGAGTAACCTCCTCACCAGGGCCCTGACCTTTGACCCCCTCAAGCAGCCTCTGCACTGCATCCAGAGAGATAGATAAAGGAAGAGAAGGAGAGTGACAGACTTATTAAGCATGTCTACACCCTGCATCCGCACAAATAAAGCTTGTGTACACACGACAACACACAGTCACAACACAGCTTTAAAAAGTACAAATTACAAATTTGGATTTATGCTATCTTTTCTGTGTGCATGTGTGCATGTTGGTTTCCCCACTGTTTACATGGTTTCCCGTACTCAGTAACAGAGGAGCGACTGTGAGCGAGCTGGCTCGACTCAAGGCTTCAGGTTGCAGCATGCCCACCTCCGGAGCACAGACTGGCTGACTTACATTGTTGTCTACCACATCGTTCTGCACTTGCAAGTCCTAATCATGCTGTTGAGCAATGGCATCCCCTGAAAAACCCATCTCTCAGCATCTACCGGTTTCCATTTCTCCCACCCTCTTGCCCACAGCGATGGCAGAAACCCTGAGCTGTGCAAAGCAGGGCAGATTAAAAACTCCTACTAGGCCTATAAAATAACCAAGTACTTATGAAGGCACCTGGATAGACTCCTCTGCAGAACTGAATGCACCTAAAGACAAAAGAGCTATTGACTTATTCATTTATATAAAAGATTATGCCTACACCAACCCTGGAGACTTGCCAGGAAAAGTCCTTATAAGTCTGTGTTCAAGTATACAGACATTTATGCCTCAACATGTGGTGGCTAATGTACACTTCTCTTATTCTCACTGAAAAACTGCTCCGTACAAATAAATTAATCAAGCTGAATGCTACACTTCTTTTCAAAGCACTTAGCAGTTTGGGTGCCCCGTTAGTGCATATTCCATCAATCATGATCAAATCACTCTGGAAAGATGGGAAGAGGCCAACATACAGAACTGTTCCAACAGAGCAGCATTTTAGCAAAGAATGATGGAGCTGTAAATGTGGTTTGTGTTGAAAACTACAGTATGATTAGAGAGCAGCAGAGAAACACATCTGTGAGCTGAGCTGTTATATAATGTTTCTAAGTAAAGGGTTTAGTTGAGTTGACTTTTTTGGCTTAATTTTAAGTTTATGCCACTTTTTAATGAAGTATGCCGTATAATGGGATTTCCAAGTTGCAACTAATTGCTTTAGTAATGGATAATAAATTATTCATCAATGCATCACCGATCAATAATTAGCCTTTTGAAAGAACAGTGTTTGGGTTGCCAGGCTGTTAAAAACAAAAAAAAATCCTCGTTATTGTTTGTTGTTGTGTATCAGTCAGCTAATGAATTAATCAGGATGACCCTTCCAGTGGAGCAGTTAACCTCTTGGTCCCTGGAAAAGATTCATAATTTATAACAGCAGTCATAACTAATAACTGAAGTATGTGCACATATACGTTCAGATATAACACGTTTTGACTGACTATTGTTTGGGAAAAATTCTCAGTGGCTCACTCACTTTCTAATGAGCCAGTGGTTCTGCATTTGTAAAAACGCATTAATAAAGGGTCATTGGTTTCTCACATTCTAGTAATTCATCAAGTCTGGAGTTAAGTTGGTAATAAATAAAATGACACAGATGTTTTACAGATGTTTTCAGGAAGTAAGTTGAATGCACCCTTAAGGAGCGACTTTTAAAAAACAGCAAGTCATGCAGAATCATACAAACCTGGTGTATGTATGTTTTTCTGCATGACTTGCTGCCAAATAGATTTTTCACAACCACGCAATAGTTGTCTTTTTTCAATGGATTATTATTGATCTTTAAACAATTGATCTATTTATTAATCATTAGTAGAGCAATTAGTTATAATATATAACTTTTATAAAAATGAGGTGAAAGTGGAAATGTTTAGCTTGAGGTTTAGTCCCTTTAAAAGCACACACAAACACATACTTACATGAATATATAAATATGCAACAGGATTTTGGTAAAGGCTTGCATTGTATTTATAATGGACTGTATGTAGTCTACTATGCACACTATAGTTGAAAAGATAAATAGTCAATGTAAACAACCTGTAACAGAATGAATTCTTGTAACAATATGTCTTGTCAGCCTTGAAAAGCCACAAATAATCTCATCCTGTGGCATGAGGGTTTGCTGTAATTAAATGTACAACCGGTGCAGTGCAGTAGTGTGGGAAAACCTCAGCTTGTAATTACTGTAACAGTGAAAGTTAAGGAGACACACCTTGTAAACTGATCCCTGAGAATCCTGATGTTCATGCTGAACGTCCCTCCCCTCTCTCTTCCCTGAACATTTAAGCTTGGGGGCAAAGCAGCGGGAGAAAGCCCACCCTCCCCTTTCCCTCAAAACACCCATCTCCACCCCAGCCTGGCCTCTCTCTGTCTTGCCCGTGCTACCTACCATGAGCTGTCACTCCTTTAGTATGTCACCGTAATTCACAGGGACAACAAACAACTGGCTATGCTAGACAGTACCCATGATCCCTCACAGACCACTGAGGGGTGGGGGTGGAGAGTTGGAGACTTGGAAGAAGAGAGGGGGCAGAAGGGGACATTTAGGAGGGGACAGAGAGATGAGAAAGAGGCCATAGGGTAGAAAGACTAGAAGGAGAAGGCCAAAGGGGAGGGGCAGCTATTGTCAGGCATTTAAACCCATTATCTGCCATATCTGCTCAAAACCCATTTAATATTTACTTCCAGGTTATGACTTCCTGCTGCGCTGCCACAGAAGAAAAACGCACAATATATATATTTTTTTGGATTTGGCTGTTGTTATTCTGAAAGGCCACAATAGGTCTGACAATCAATATGGTCCTGTCAGAGGGGTTGATAGGTTGAGGAATAGTAGGCTGGTGACCTCTGACCCTATGGGGGGGGGGGGGGGGGGTCGTCGCAGTTTAAGTTTCACACCCCTTCTCAAATGCAGCTCTTAGTTTGAGGTTTTGTACAAGTGTGAGGAGAACTTTCTTTCCCTGTGAGACCTTGAGCACTTAAAAAGTAGACAAAAAAGCCGGGCAGGGAAATAGGAGCAAAGGGAAGAATACCAATAAGTAGAGAAATAGGAATGAAATGGAAATAGGAGGGAGGAGGGAAGGCTGGGAGAAAAGAGAGAAGGAGAGAGAAAAAGGAACCTGACCCAAGGTTCAGCCGAAGACAAGGCGTAAATCAAAGATGGTGTGAAAACATGGCACCTTTGGGCTCTCCGCTTTTTCTTTCCAACCGAGGAGCCAAATTGTTCTCTGGCAGGGCACAACCACTTCTGAGGCTCCATGTGCCAATAGTACTGATCAGTTGTTGTTAGTTTAGCATTACTCAGGGGAGCCAAATCAATCAGGGTGTAAATATTAACCAGGGTGCAGAGAGCTGGAGGGCGGGAAACTCTTTCAGGGGAAAAATAATTCACTCATACAGGGAATGACAAACAGGGCAGCTTCTCAACCAAACTCCGTACAAAGGCAAACAGTGACAGTGAAAGTCCTTAACCTTTAACTCAATTTAACAGGAAGTTCCCACAGAATATGAGGAACTCACTAAATATTTACTAGGTGTGTAATGTGTTTTTTGGGCATGCAGCCTATTTTCAGTACAGAAACTCAAACATGTTCAGTGAATATGAAGACATGAATTTCAGATATCACTATGAGAATATAAATTTAGACAAGGCTTATTTATTAAAAAATAAAAACAATTTCCCTCATCATGCTAATACACCAGTTGTGCATGAGGTGGTGGCATGTGTGCCATGTGTATTTCACTGGATGTCCTCTGTATTCAACCATTACAGCCCCTAGCCAGTCTAGACAGATGTTGTTTATACTCAACAAGAGCAACAGCGCAGAGACGGATACAAGCAAATTTTCCCATCTGTAATGTTTTTCCTTTTGTCAGAAGTGATTGTCAGCTGCCGACAAGTGACACTGCACAAAGAGGAAGTATTGTTGTTATAGTTATTGTTATGTAGAAGTTTAAATATGTTTTTTAAATTTTCTTTAAGATCAACATCCATGTGCCAGTTTGTATGTGTGCATGTGTTCACAACTCTGAGTATCAACTATCAGCAGAGTTATGCTGTAGAGATTGCATTGCTGATGGGAAGTTAAAAAGTAAACATAGTAGAGTAGAGTAGAGTAGAGTAGAGGAGCATACAGTCCAGAACAATAATATAAGGAACAGGAATAAAGTATGGTAGAGCAACAGAGCTGTGAGTAGAGCCGCTTAAAGAAAATTAACAACTAAACACAGCACAGAGTAGAGCATAGTAGAGTAGAACAGAGCAGAGTAGAGTAGCGCAGAGTAGAGTAGTACAGAGCAGAGTATTGCAGAGTAGAGTAGTGTAAATAGTAGAGTAGAGCGGATTGGGGTAGAGCAGAGTAGAATATAATAGAGTGGAGAAGAGTAAGGTAGAATAGAATAGAGTAGAATGGAATAAAGTAGAGTAGAATGAGCCATAACTTGATTATTCTCAGAGGAGTGTGGCCCCCTCAGTGATCAGTGAAAACAAACAGAACACACTGATGACAGATGAGTTGATTTCATCATCTCTGTCTCACATCAGAAGGCGGACAGCGAGCGAGCAGCCGCCATCTGGGTGTCAGGCTGCTTGGCTGGTGGGTGAACTGTCTGCCTGTGGCGCGGGGGTCTGTCAGGGGGTGTCGGGGCCATGTGTCCCCTCCGAGGGGGGCACAGGGGTCCCGGTGGGTCTTGCAGCCTGTGACCATGATGCCTGTTCCCCTGACCCAGAGCACCACCCCTCACCCCAAACGAGACGCACACATCCAAACACACATATGCACAATACCAGGTCAATGGCCACTTGCTCGATCTATTAACACTGCGTTAGCTTTTATATGAGCTTACAATGTAATGAAAAGCACATGGTAGTGAGAGACTGCAATACAATGGAAAAGCTGTCGTCCGGATTCACACTCAGGGTCTACTATCAGTAATGCCAACACACTATTCATCCACTAAACAGAGCGAAGGTCCCAACTTCAAACACTGAAACCCATAATCACTGGTGTTTCAAGCTGGACAGGACGAAGAATTGACCACATTCTCTACTGCAAGTGATAAGGCTCTATTAAAGAAAGCCTCAAAACACACCACAGACCTCCCATCCCAAACTCACACACACAATGCTCATTGCAGCAGCAAAGACATGTAGAAAAGAAATGATGATACAGATACAGTTGACAAGACATCATACTATATTTAAGTTGAAAGATCCACTTTTTTTCTTCAGAATCAGAATAACACTGCAGTCTGAATCTAAGAAATCCATCACAGGCAGTTGAGGTACATTACATTTGCAAAACGGGGTCTAACTCAAGAAAGTGAAGGTTAAGGAGCAATTGAAGTTACTAAACAAGGCTTAAAACGTTCACACTTTTTTAAAAAATTGAGTGACAATGCACCACTCCAAGAGATATATGAAGCGAGCAAAGTGTACGTTACTACAAGTGCATACATAAGTACATACACACAGAGCTGTAATTGGGTTTTGAGAGTATAAGAGCGGGTGTGGGCCCATCTGCCCCTGGTATCCGGGCTCTGTGTTTGGGGGGCCACGGGCAGACTGCTGCTGGCGTGGAGTCTGAATAGGTCGGCAGTTGAGCTAAAAGAGCTGTGTGCACATGGCCTCCATGGCTAATCTGCTAATGTATTCCAGAGGTCAGTAGGGTTTCGCACCAAATCAATGGAGGGATTTACACAGCTTTCCTCTGGAATGTGCTCCATCCGCACTCTGCTTCGGGGAAAACATCCACCTCTGCTTTGCCAGGCCGTCCAATTTTCCGCAGCATTTAACTGCAAAAAAGGAAGAGCAAATCTAAAAAAAAAAAAAAAAAAAAAAGAGAGGTGCAGTAAAGCACTCTCTTATCCATCCCATCTCTTTTACATGTTCACAACAGAAAACCAGCAGCAGCAGCCACAGCTTTGCTGCTGAGTTGTTTAAAGCCCCGGAAAAGTAAAGACGACCTCTTTCATTTCTATGTTCAACATATACAACCCTTTTGGTATTCAAGGGTTCACTGACACTGAGATGACTGAGCAGTGATGTAAGACAGGGCCAAGCCTTTACATAAGGGGGGAAAGGTGAAAAGACAGCAGGGAGGGACGAGATGCAGAAAGAAAGGATCCACAGTTTTTGAACTGTATCCTCCCTAATCCAAGCTGACTATAGAGAAGCCTCAGTATGTTAAAGCAAGTAGAAGCATCAGCATCTGCAGTCTATCTGCTCTCATAACATAAAGCAATATGGCTAAAATGCTCCATCTGAACATCTCAAAGGTCGAATGAAATGATGCAGAAGAGGTCACAATACGAGGCATCAAGCTGTTCAAACTGTTCACAAACTTTCACGTCAACCAGACGGCACAGGATTGATTCTCCCGGCTGCCAGACCTATTGCCATCCAACTAAAGGGTTAAAAGAGAGTTTTCTCCCATAGTAAATATAAAAATATATACAATTTAGCAATTAAAGCACACTGTGGAGGACTGTGGAGATATAAGAAGGGAGGGAAAGTGGCTCACTCTATAGCCTTGCACTCACACTCTCTGATATGAGATCATGGGAGATATTTCCATCTCCTTATCTGTAGTGTGTCTGTGTGTGTTTTAATGCGAATGTGTGTCAGTCAGGTCTTGTGTGCGTAGGAATGCACCGGTGTTATGCGGCACTCAATCCCTCCTCTCCTCTCTGTCTCTGGCTGTTGGACCAGGCTCGGCTCAGGCCATAAATAAGCCAGCATGGATAGAGAAAGACGCCCAAAGCCAGACACCCAGACGCAGAGTACAGGGGCCCTGGCCTTAAATCCAGACAGCCCAGCTTGGACTAAACCAACCCAGACACACATACACACACATACAGTACACGCAGAGACAGGGAACCAGGGCAGCTCACTTTCACTGCCCCTTAAACGCAGTTATAGAGGTCACAGGTCAGCTTCATATAAATGTGTTCGCCTCCACACTCTTTGAAAGGGAGATTGATGTTGAGCTCCACAGCGCCTTCTTATGTTATTCTCTCACATATCTGTCTCAGAGAGAGATATGTTTTGTATAACTCCCACATGGAAGGTTGATAAAGGGAAGAGTTTTGCGTAAATAATGGATTTACAGTATATAGATTATTGGAGGGATGAACCATAAAAGAAGATACGGATTAAGATCTTTTCGCCTGATATGGCAGATATTTTAATCTGACAAGCACAGGCCCCACACTTGACACGCTGCATTTCATATCACATTGTTTCTCTTAAATCATTGAGCGTAGCATCGTATACTTTTCTGAAACTCTCAAAAATGCTCTTATTGTCTCCCCTTGTCTTGACAACCCCTCCCCCTCCCGCTAACTTTTGCCATCCTCCTTATGATCGAGCTGATCTGTCTGCGACGGCTGCTGCAATGCTACATGATCTGTTTACCAATACTGTACTTAGCTGCCGGGTAGAGGGAGAGAAACGATAAAAGGCTGTTTTAAGGGGATCATAACTGACTCACACAATTAACCTCAAGCTCAGTTTCAGACTGCAGCACGAAGGTGATTAGACGGTCTCAGGCGAAGGAACATTTAAACACAAAGTAGCACAGGAGCCAGCCAAGCTCTTCCAGTTCAGTACACATATGAACAAATTTTTAACACAGAACTTATTATACTGATCACCATGGTTACTCACTGGTGACTGAAAGCACCATTGTCATCTTAACTGTGATACATAGTGAGCTATCAAATGATGATTTGATAGCTCTGTCACAATCATGTGGTGTAATGATTGATGTGTTCACTTACTCATGTACATACTGAAGTGCATTTGAACAATGATGCCATTGCTTAGCTTAGAAAAAATATGCTTAGCCAGTCTTTGTGCTAAGCTAAACTAACAAACTGATGGGTGTAGATTCATATATCATACATAAGAGCCGTCTCATTTAACTCTCAGCAAGAAATATTTATGTTGAACTATTCCTATATGTGCTTAAGTTGTTCAGAGTGTTATGAGCTTTATCCTCATCTCTGAATCTCCATCTCAACCCAAGTTTACCCACAATTCCCCCTTGCTCATCTTCCCGTCTCCACATGACTCACCCCAACTCTGCCTCTTGTCCCAGGCCCCATCCTCCACATTGACATGATCTCTCCATTCATCTGCCAGAGCGCTTCCTGTTCACTGGGTGACGGGGGGTCAGCAGTTTGATAAACCCATAAAAGGCCCCCATGTTAGCCCATGAAGGCCCCGGATGGCCTGTCACCCGTTCCCACAGCTCGCCTGTCTGTCAGCCCCTCTGACTGACAACACCCGTCAGCCCACACTCTGACGCTCACGCCCACTCCAGATACATCCACCCCCCCAAAAAACCACACACATTAAAAATCATTCAGTCTGGCCTGCCACTCATTAAGATGACTGACAAAAGGATCAGCCTCACACCCTTGTCACTTGTAAGTCCAGCAGTGGGGGAGGAGGGGAGGAGCGAGTGTGGGCACAGTGCCCAGTAACTCCACCTTGTCCAGTCATGAATAGGGTCTCTTTCTGTCTTTTCCAGACCCTTTGAAAAGGAAGAATGCACCATGCTAAATCTGCCCACAAGAGATGGTGGGTGGTGTAAAAAGGTTGACACTGATGCCACCCTCCCCCTGGCACAATGACACAGATGCTCCTGGCAGGAGCCAAGGACCACAGCCCTCTGTCCTACAACATCACAGCATATTTGGCATTTAGGACCAATTTGGCTATATTTTCTGTATCAAGCTCTGATGTCTTTTTAAACTTTTCACTTCTTGTTAAGGAACACAAGTTGGCTGGAGAGGCCAGTTCAGTGAATCAGCAATTCACTTACTGATTAACATACTTCACTTAGTAAGTGCAGTAAGTTAGTTTAATGAAGTAAGTAAATTAATAACTTACTTCACATAGTAAGTGAAGTAAGTTAATAGGTCTATTTGGATTTTAAAACATGAGAAATGTCTTAACTTGGAATGTCACAATACCAGAATTTTTGTACAAATACCTACGAAATTCTGCGATTCTTGATACCAAATTTGACACCACAGCAAAAAACATAAAACAACAGAAGCTGCTTCACACACAGTGTGCTAACACACATGCAAGTGTGCATGCATGCAGGCATAGAGGCGTACACACCTCCATATAGTGTTCAAGTTGCAGTTTTCACTGCCTGTTAATGTTAGCACCCAGCTGTGTTAGAAGCTTTCCCATGTTAGCCCAAACAAGCTAACGTTAGCAATTACGAACATTGTATGTGGAGCGTCATTACAACATGGTGTCGCCATTCACAAATGATGACTGAAACATTTCAGGACATGAATATGCTGACGACATGTTGTTAATATAAAGTTTACAACTGAAACTCACTCACCATGAAACTCTGTGTACAGATCCAGATGTCTGTCTTTGAGCTGCTTTCCTCCTGTGGCACCGCTTGCGTCCTGGCTTTTCATTATCTATAACTTGTACCTGATGATATGCATCAAATACAGAATATCTCCATACAGTCATCATGTGTTTGTTTTTGTTTTTTTACAAGTAGTCGCCGCCGACCTGTCTCTGCACTTGCGCTTGCTGCTGTCTTCTTCTTCTTTAAGCCTGGGCATGGTTTAGTGCATTACTGCCTACCACTGGCTGAATAACGTAATTGCTACGTTAACGCTGAGATCTATAACTTGTGATATAGACCTGTAGATTTGAGGAATTTAATTACTTTTCTAGCTGTCTCTTTCTGAAGCACCCCGTAACCAACCAGTGTTCTTATTCCCAATTTGCACAAGTCCACTTACTGCTGTCATTCCACCTGTCATTGTTATTTACCTGTTTGCTGTGCCTGCCTTCTTCTTCTCTCCGAGTTTGGCAAACGAGGCTTGTAGTGTTATCATACTGCTCTTGTCAGTCCTGGAACTATATATGTATATATATATATGCCTAAGACATCTATGGTATCTTCGGCACTTCTGGTAGGCTACTGTAGAAAAACAAGAAGGCATAGTCATGTTTTCAGAATTTTTGCATGGACTTGGTATTGAAGTATCAGTTCTCGTGACATCTCAGTCTAGTGTAGTCTCAACACCAATTCTCATCCCTTTAATTTCCACTTATTCCATCCATTTTAAACTTTCTATATTTTGCCACTTGCATAACTGTTGTTTCACAGCATCAATGCTGGTAAATGGGCAAGTCAGCTCATCAAGCTGAAAGGAAAAAACGGAGCAGTGTGCAGCTCATAAAACCTTTTCATGCAGCTTGGATCAATGTGACAAAACAGTACTGTCAATGACACCCTGACAGTGACATGATTTGCATGCAACTGAGCTGCATAAAAAATAACTGTAACTTTCTGTAGCTATAGTCTAAAGGAAAACTTTACCACATTTAACACATAACGGTAAACTGTGGCACAGGGTGTTCTGCTCAGCCTGTAACAAGTAATTGTGAAAGATATAACAAACAGAACTCGGTGCATTAGGTTTAATAAACACGGGCATTAACTAGGTAGGGAGAGCCTAACAAATAATGAGTCGTTATCGGAAAGTAATGAGATGTGCCGGGGCTAGTTAGTTAGCATCCTAACTGCAGTGGAAGAAAAGACGTGATAGAACAAGAGTTCACATTTTCCACCTCTGCAGACAGGTGCTGGTGAGTAAAGGATTGATATCTGATGCTGAACTCGCAACTCGCTAGACTGGTATGTAAAAAGCTGGTAATGTTAACAGTGGCTATATAGCAGAAACAGAACTTACAAATAGCTCCTTTAATGCAAAAGCCAATCATGTGGCTTCTAGCTGGGTACAAAGCACTTTAAAAATGAATTCATTGGTACCTCTCGGTCATTTTAGATTTTAATCTCTAACCTTTAACTTCTGTTTGTACCTGCTTTAATTGATTCTTGTTTGTTTTAACTTGATGTTCTTTTTTTAACTGGTATTTTTATCTACTCTACATCATTGTAAATGAGGGCTTTACCCTCAATGATCTTCGAGTTTGATTAAGGCATAAATAGAACCAGCACTTTGTCTATCTGGGATTGGGGTTTGTGAATTGACATTACTGCACTGGGGATATTTTTACAGGAAATTCAAATAATTCTCATATAAAAATTTTAGTTAAGTGGTGATGTAGTAAGTTTACCTTGGTTTTCTACAAATAAACTACTTACAAATCCATCAGATAATCTTTAGTAATGTTTAGCATGCAATAAAGTATGTTGTTGTCACTGGTGTTTGTAGATTTCAGTGAATTGGAAATGTTTCCTGTTATAGGAAATGCAAGAACCTTGTGACAGCTGCAGCTAACAGATCTTAGATGCATTTATAGTTTCACTGTGAATTGCCAACATTTTTTTGAAAATGAACTGTTTTCTGTTTATGTTGTGGTCAGGTTACTCATTATAATTTCCAGTTCTAGGAAACATTGTGTCCAGTATTTTATTTAGATCTGTGTGACTGCTGATAGGCCTATTTCAAGCTTACCTTGTTCCCAAAAGCTTCTCTATCTTGCCATCTGTCCATGTTTGCACCATACACCAATCAGGTACCCAACCACAGCCCCATACCAAACCCCTAAATTGAGGCCCACGGGGGTGGGG
>NW_019525023.1:2487194-2515341 GCF_002814215.2 Seriola lalandi dorsalis
GGCAGTCCTGTCTCCAGAAACACATCAGTGTGATGGAAAGTCACCTCAGTAGGCCAGGAACTCAGCTCTCCCTGTCTGAAGCCAGCTGCTTTAAAGAATTATGAATTAAGAGGAAAGTTATGGGAGGAAGAGAAGAGCCTTTCTGTCAGAAGATGAGATAATCTGTAGGGTCAGCCTCGGACACACACACACACACACACACACACACACACACACACACACACACACACACACACACACAGACATGCATGGTGGACAGAGCGGTGAGTATGGCAGGACTCAAAAAAACAAACATGTAAATTCACACTGTCCTTATGGGGAGCCAATCCAAACAAGCAGCCCACGCACACAAGGGCCAGCGCGAATCAACGCACGCACACACACACACACACACACACACACACACACACACACACACACACTTCTCCTTTTTGTCTCTCTGCTGCTCTGCCCTTGTAGTCATATTACTGTGTCTTACTTTCAAGTCTCTGATGCACCACACGTGTCCAAGACAGCGGCAGCAGCACAGCTGTTAATGGTTTTAGTGTTCAATATTTTGTAAATTGCACTCTTGACACTCACTGATACTGGATGCCAGTGCTGGTAGGAAGAGGGCTGTGATCAGATTTGTAGCATGCGTATCGTTGTCATAAGAGTCAGCGCCCCAAGCTTTCTAATTTTCGGTGGCAATGGGAACCAGAGCTCCATCTTTAAAGATGCATGAGACGTCTTGAGCAGAGAATAGAGATGGAGGCTCAGCCAGAGAAAGTGTTTCTGTGTCAGACAGACTAAAACAAGGGAGGGGCGAGGCTCATGTAGATGGCAGTATTTGTCGGTGGCAGTGAGGGCCCAAGTCGAACAGAGTATAGTGTCAGGACTGGTCACTGTGTGAGTGTGTGTGTGTGTGTGTGTGTCTGTGTGTGTTTGTGTGTGTGGGGCAGGTGGGGGGTCTTGACCTGCTGAATGAACCCCATCAGTGTCGGGGAGTACCATGGGCTATGTGTGGGCTCGGCCCTGCTCAGCATTGTGGCGGGCTGCATCATCATTGGGGTGTCCAGGGAGTGTGATGCTGATGCTGTAGGAGGTATCTTCCTGGGAGCAGGGGGCCTCGGTGAGTGTGTGTCTGTGTAAAACAATTTTTATGGAAAAGACTGACCATTCGTCTAAAGATTATTACATTGCTAAAGTTGCTGATGTTCTTGCTTTTTACTTTTTTACTCTTGTAGTGTTTTTAACTGAATATTGATGGAATATTTGATTGTGTGTTAGTGGATTAACCATGATGTTCTGACTGGAGCCCTGGAGACCCTGGGTCCTCTCTAACAGCTTAGAAAACATACCAGCATTGTCTTATCCCTCCCTCAGTGACTTTCACAAGTTTTATGAGAATTGCATATATACAAGATTCTGAGCTGATGACATGTTTCAGGAGGCTGCTACAGAAACTGTCAGATTACTTTTGTTTGAAGTCTCAGAGACCCAAGCTGTGAATCACGGTTAAATGCAGTGTATTTACATATGCTCAATACCTGTGATTGGTGTTGACTGTACTTTTTACACAGAAATACCCCCTTAGTAAATTTGAATACATCTTGTTCATAAGAGGTCAAACAGGGAGTTACATCTCTTTGGGTAATAACTGCCCCCAAAAATTAAGTTATGTCACAATGTAGGACAACATATTGTCCATTTCTTTGTGAATGAGATTTTGGACAACAAAAGGAATAGATTATTTTCAAGCAAAGCCCATATAACACACAAAGCATGACATATTTTCTCATTTGTTTGATTACAAGGCTTCATGTTTATTTCCTTATTTTGTCACCTTTATCAAATTTGTAAGTGGCAAAAGAGAATTTGACTAGTGAAATACTTTTCTATATTTTGACTTTAATAAGGTCAGAAGAAAACTGTATATTTGAAGAAAAAAATGATTGATTTTGCAATTATTATTATTATTATATACACATATATAGCACCAGGATCTGTAGGACCCCGTACAATGAGGGAGTGAAGATGTGCCAATAACACACAAACGTTAAAAAAAATCCTAAAGTGCTGTCTGGTTAAAGGAGGACACACTCGTCCAACATGCAAACTGATTAATATTTTGTTTGAAAAAAATGTCAGAAACAAAGATCTGTGGTCTGTGACATTTTCCATCCACTGTTCGTGAAAAACACACCATGCCATCATCTGATACAACAGTGTAACTGGAACCAACTGATAGTCAGGGGACTTGCACTGCCAAGATAAAGGAGTGCCTTCAGGAGCTTTCCTGGAGAGAAAGAGCAAAGGACAGGGCTTTTGATCTGAGGAAGACAACATCAACATGCATAATTAATGTGAAATATTCTCACTGATGATTTGATCAGCATTCAATAATTAATTTATCTTTCTAGTGTGCACAAGACTTTGGCAAATCAAAACCATGCACAGCAGTTTGACAGAGACGTTGACTCTGGCAGCTCTTGTGCAGCTAAGTAGCATCTAATTATGTGTTTTGGGGCTTATGTGCCATGATGCCTCCTCCAACACATAGGCTGACTAATGAGTATGAACAGAGTGTTCTCGACAGATTCTTTTCACTCCTTCTGCAGTTTCATGACATTTTAGGCACAGACATGCATCACAGCCACCCTCAGGACCTGCCAGGGTTTAATGCCAGCTCTTCTGGCTTATAAGGGAAATCAATAACTGTGTTGAATTGGAGAAGAGTGCCACTGAGAGGCACACAAGCCCTGCGGTTAAGATATTGGAGTTGAACAGAAAGAAACATCTCACACTGTATCTGGTACACTAAAACTAATCTGAAGGCTACGTCAAGACAGTTACAGTTTGGGAATAGACGTTTCATCAAGCAATCTTATTGTTGGTTGTGATGTCTACAAGTATGGGGATTCATATGAAAAAGGGTTTTTTTTTCACCCCCTGGTGTGGCTCAAAGGCATTGATAGCAGTCAGATTTTGTATTTCAAACACTTGAACTTAGAATCTGCAACTGACTAGATATATGCTTTTATATTACAGTGACATTTGATATCCCCTAATAATGAGATTTTCCTCACAGCATGCAGTACACAATATTTTCTTCCACTCCTGGTTTATTTTCAGTTTATTATAGTGCCAAAAATAAATTTGATCGATTATTAGTTCTTTGGAATTGAAGATTGTGAC
Source organism: Seriola lalandi dorsalis (assembly GCF_002814215.2). Lineage (NCBI taxonomy): Eukaryota > Metazoa > Chordata > Actinopteri > Carangiformes > Carangidae > Seriola > Seriola lalandi. The sequence continues at coordinate 2,490,372 of NW_019525023.1, forward strand.
ACACTACTAAGCATTTATTTCACCGATAATGATGAGGGCACTATAATAAAACCAGTATTACTTTATCATTTTTCAAATTGATCATGGATTCTGCTTTCAAGGCCTGCTCATATCGATCTACCCCTTCATAAAAGCCTGGCTGAACATCAACCATATTCTTCCATCCTTTGGTAAGTTGTTTGATATCCTTATTCATTATTTGAAAATTCAGTTTAAAGACTTACAACATAAACATCTTATTGCTCAGTCACATGAGCCATGGTAAAAATGGCAGCCTGAATTTGTTCAATACATTAATTAAGAATAATTGTTCTGTCAATGAAACATTTTGGCTCAGAATATATCTTAAATTCTCAGGAAACTTCAGAGTGCACCCAACGGCTGCCAATCCCGCTCCTGAACAACCAATTGAAATGCTAAGACGAGAAGGTGAGTGTGAGCGTCTGTGCCAGCCTTTCCCTAAACCAAAAAGCCACTAATCAATACTATGCTACCACATAACATTCAAAGGGATTGGGGTTCAGGTACTTGACACTGAACCATTGAGTCTGTGTCCAATATTCGTTGATAACAAATATGACACTTGTTTCTACACAGGAGAGCTAATAGTTAAGAGCAGTGAGAGAGATGTTGTGTCTAGGTGGTTACTGCAGAGCATCATACATCTCCTTAATATGTCATGGGGTGCAGTTGAATTGTAAGAAAAAGTAGTAAAAAAGTTTCAAAGGAATATATCGGCTTTCCTGAAAAGGAAAAGTAGGCAGATAAATTAAGATAAATGAATATGCATATTCAAATAAAAAACTGAAAGTCAATCATTCTTTATCTATAATAGTAATATAGAGGTCATTTGTAGGTGTACATGGTTTAAAAAAAAATAATAACTACCAATATTATAAACTCAAATCTCCTTGTTAAAGTAGCTATTTGTAAACTTTTCTATTGCTGCATAGCCAACCTTAGCATTGACAGCTGAAGAAACAAAGAAAGTTCTGCAACAAACTTCATTCTTTTCCTCAATCGTGTCTCCAGTGGTTGAAAGTGACGCAAATGTGAACTCTTGTTTTGCTTCTATTTCTATCACTTCTTCTGATGTTAGCATCCTAACCAGCTAACTCGGGCCCAGTCGGCCCATCTCGTCACTCTGCGATACTGAATCACTGTAGTATCCAGGCTGCCCTGAAGAGGTCGTGCTGGTCAGAGGGCTTATTCTAACCTCTTGTATAGTAAATGCAACAATGGCTGAAGCTCTTGGCAGTAAGTAAAAGGCTGTTAATGCTGACGTTGGCTATGTAGCAAAAGCAAAACTTACAAATAGTTACTTTAAAATTCCTGTTAGAATTCACTGGGAGGATAGAAGAAATTGCGGTGGGATTGCTGGTTTCTGCACAAGCTGAAGCTAAACTGCATTGGTGCCTTGAATTTGTATGAAGAAGCAGTTGAAGAAGTATGAAGAGATGGGAAAAAAAGGGGAAAAGGATTTGTAGCCTTATTCTGATTGGTTGGTTTGTAGCCTCGTTCTGATTGGTTTGTTTGTAGCCGCGCTCTAATTGGATGAAGGACAGTTTCTGAGCATTTTGAATTTTGAATGGAATCTTTAGCTGAAAGTATGAATGAGTAGAAGGGGTTGAAAAACGCATGAGAAGTTGTGGAAAACTGTAAATTTTGAAAATGTTTATACAGCTTGTAATCAGCTCTAGATAATGGACAAGCCAAGAATGTGTGTGCCCTTTTTCCTTGAGACTTTTTGCCTCTACTGCCAGCCGTCATAGTGTGATACAGCTCTCAGATTTCCACAGACTGATGAACCATGCAATGTTATACCAACTGTTGCTGTGTGTTTATCTGTTCTCTTGTGGTCTTGCAGGGACTCAAAGTCAACAAAATCTGGAATGCTCTAAAAGTCGAATGGGAACTTTTGTGGAGGGCGGACCCATGGCTGAGACCAACCCAGATGAGGGGTATGAGATTGAAACCACTCTTGCAAATCATGTTCTTATTAGGTTGTGAATTAGTGATTTACATACAAGAGTAAGAAGTAGTGAGAGATACATATAGTCCAGAAAATTTAAAGGTGAGCAGGATGGGGAGATTGTTCGTAATACAACACAGCTGGCACCAAAGTGTTGTCTTCACATCCCATTTGAAGTCACAACCACAGTCTTTTTCTAACATTAAGGATCATATGTATGTATGTAGTATGTTCATTAACCACAGTCTATGCCACATTATAAAAGTGAATGCGATCATAAAATATGATGATGTGCCAAAAATGCACTTTACTTTGACAAGATTAAGCTGTTACACTGATTCATGGATGAAATGATTTATCACTTAATATAAAGGGTATGTTACATTTACTTTCATTACATTTCACTGTAATGAAAAAAATAATTTTCTTTCCAATCTGATCTCAGCATTTCTGTATCTGCTGCACTCTTATTTTATAGCTGATATGAGGACAAGTATATAGTTCACTTTTTATTGTTGAAAGTTAGAGACATTTTTTTTTATCATAGCAAAATTGTCAGTAGAATAGCCAACAAAACACCTTACATAAGAGCACGTGTTTTTTTGTTGCCTGTCCAAGCCATTTAGAGGAAAAAAGACGGACTTTCAAAAGTGATCATTACAAGGTATCACCTTCTTTTCATACTCAATCACTTTGCATGCTGTTGCTATAGTAACCCAGATACTGGACAGATTTCAGTCATGTCAGATTAGATCATTCATCAGCCAGGCACGCCATGTGTTGACTGGTATGACACCAAACATACATACATATATACACTGGACTTAAAACTAAGACTTTTCACAAACGTTTGAGTGACATTTGTTGTAAGAAAATCTTTTTTAATGCTTAATGTTTTAAACGAAAGAAAAATATATTTTCTTATTTATATCTTTATAATCATGGGGAATAATCCAAATCATTACATTTGTGGAATAAATGTAAAATGTTCTAGACAGTGCCTATTACTGATTTCTAGCGTTTAAAACCTGAATATACTTGAAAATAGCAACTGAGATTTATTGCATTTTAGTATAGGTCAGGCTTTAGACAGTAAAGCCTGTCTAAAGCTTAAATTATCCAGACTTGCCAGATATGCTGTTTACGGTAGTTCAGTCATTTTATAGCTCTGTAAGATGATTGATTCAGAGTTAATTAAATTTTTACTCTGCATCAAATTTTGGATTACTTAGGGGGAATAAAGAAATATAAATTGTCTCGAATGGAAGGAAGTATATTATTTATATGACTCATGCTTTGGTCTGTTTCAGGACGTCTTCAGAGATGCCAGACATCTTATCTAGACGGAAACAAAAGCAGTCACCTTCTGATCAAGACCTGCCTTGATGTCATCACATATTATTCAACTTCCCTGCTAATCTTCTCCATTAGGTTTCTTTCAAATGTGAGACAAAATGTTGATTTAAATCTTTCTAATTAATTGTTTTCCTGTTGGATTGTTGTATCAGCTGTCCTGTTTGTTGAGATCAGCTCATGATATTGTACCTATGTGGACTCATAAACATATTCGAAAATTAAATTGTGATTGTTTGTCATGAGCAAACCAATGCACATGTACAGATACACACAGACACAGACACAGACACAGACACACACACACACACACACACACACACACACACACTCACACACACAAACACAAGTAGCTACATTCGTTCCGTGCACACAGTGAACTGCACAAACTTAATACATTGATATTCAGGACAGCACTGGCAGAATGGCTGCTGTGCTCTGACAAAAAGTGTGACATGCTGTGAGGCTGAATAATGCCGGGCCGTGTTGATGGGTCTCAGCAACAGGAGCCCAAGGAGTCTGCAGTGCTTTGATGACAACCAGCAGTTTGATTGTCAGGCCTCAAATCACAATGCCTTGCCACAATCCCTCTGTTTCTGCAAGTTAAACCCTGGAGGGACACACACTGAATGTTTGATTGAACAACATCCAGAATGGGTTGAAGTGGTTGACAATTGAGACACGTGAGTATATATTTTTACAAAAATCACCTGCATGAAAACCAGAAGGTATGTACAATTTTACAATTCTTTAAGCACCCAGCCATACACACTAATCTATCCCAGCATGCACTGGTCAAAAGCACCCTGGACCTCACCTTGAAAGCAGTACTTGGAACATTTAAAGGTTCAGTTCACCAAAATCATTCAGTAACCTCTAGTGCTGTCCACACACACACACACACACACACACACACACACACACACACACACACACACACACACACACACACACACACAGGTTAATGCAGTGGAAAAATCACAGCAAGAAGTGTACTTTGGAAGAGCCACATGGGGTGTTATCTTAAAAGGATAATAAATATGTCTTTCCCTGCGAATGAGAGTGAGCCTCAGTGTGTGGTTTGTGATGGTAATTTCCATAGCAACAACAACCTGGTTCCAGTGTTGTGATCAGGGATAATACAGGTCATGCATGACTATCTCCGTCTCCTTCTATCTTTGTCTCTCTGTATCTCACTCCATCTGTCAATCCAGTGACAGCAATTACTGTTATCATTATTTTTCTATAGGAAAAAAAAGGAATGCATGAAACAAAGTGTAAAATATAAAATCTTATTCCAATTTGCACCCTCGTGCTGTTTTTGTGTGAATCCAGGGGGCACAAAAGAAGATCAGTTTTCCAGCCTTAACCCACTTCTCAACTGCACCCCACCCATACACCCAACCCACTGCTCCTCGCCTCTCCTCCCTCCTAACTTCTAGCTGCTGTATCCTGTGTGGTAAAGCTGGCACCGGGCTTCGAGTGCTTTCCTGAACAGACGTTTTTGATTCAAATGCTGAAGTTTCTTGGGTTCTCTACATGTGTGGCGTAGACCATCTTCTCCCCTGCTCTGTTTACTGAACAGTAAAAGCTGGAGGCCACAGACCGACGTGGGCTCAGTCTGAGGCTCCTCATTCCCACCAGAAAGGAACCCATTTCATGAAGAATAACACTAATAACGTGACCAGAGCCCAAAACACTTCCTTTCCCGCAGCATTGCAGATCAGGTTTTTGTTATATTATTCTTCGTATTACAGCACTGGCTGCCAGAGTGCTTCCTAAACCATAACCCAAAATTATCAAGTGCTTTTTCAAAGTGGTGCACTTAAAAATCTCAAGCTCATACCAACAGTAGAATTTATTCTAACCCCAAAACAGGGTGAAATACCTCCTTTCTGCAGCATGCTGGGGTCCTTAAGGGCTTGTAAGTGAATTAGAACTGCCTTGAAAATATCCCTCAGGAGAACAGACGATGCTGCTGGGAACAAACAAGAGAATAAGACGACAGGGAAAGGAGACGATGAGAAATAGAAAAAGAGAAAAGTATTGATGTAGAAGGTGAGAGAAACTGAGTGAAAGGGATGAAAGGAGGAAGAAAAAGAGGAAGGAAAGACCTGGTTTTCTTTTCCCTAACTCTGGATTCCTGGTTAATGACTGTAATGGTGCTGAGTCTCAATTCGCCAAATGAAACAAGAGGCTCAGCCAGCCCGATGATGTTTATTTCTCTCCATTTTTCATCTTTTCCCTTTTTTTTTTTTTCATTTGTGACATAAAAATCATACATACACAATCTGCATTTAATTTGTATGGCAGCTCACTATTTTCTTCCACTTTTCTCATCTGCTACCCCCTATTTTTTCTTGCACATTCAGCAAAGTCCTTTGGCCGAAGCAGGGATTTGTGGCTTGCTAACCAGTGAAGGGGATATTTTCTGAGAAATCCCCTCTGCCAGCAACTTTCTTCACTGCGGCCTCATATGCTGACCTGATCAAGCGTCTGTTGAATCACTGTTGAGAGACACTTTGGCCCATGCTGTCTTTTGTTTAGCAGTGACCAAGAATTCAATATGGACGCCTAGGTTGGTAGAACGATAGCAAAGAAAAGAATAGTTAATCATTCTATTTAATGTGGCTCTACTCTGACTTGGATGAGCGCTGGTATGAAGGAATAGTCAGTGAGTGAATCCCTGATCATGCATCAGCAAAGTCAGCAATAAACCTGCAGAGAGCACTTTAAGCCAGCACACTCACGCACATCCAACATCCCCCCCCCCCCCGAGAGTGTGGAACAGTTCTGTGTTCTGTGAGACTGATCAGCCACTGATGGGCCCTGATCCAGTGGCCACAGTGGCTGGATGAGAGCAGGCCAGGCTGCATGCCACGGGGGATTTCTGGGATCAGTGAATCTCTCCTATCTCCGTATGGCTTGGAGGCTCCAGCTTTTGGAGTGAGCATGATTTCTGGCCACGTTCCTTATTTGGTTCGATTTACGGGCGCCATGTAGCTACCGCAAAGTCAAAACCCAGACACTGATTCTCACTCTGCGTACACTGTCCAAGGGAACCACATCAACCAAAGTATTTAATACAATTGCGGTTTATATTGATGTATTGGCTGTTACTAGAACTTACTGCACTTGACTTTTTTTTTTTTTTGCATCGTTCTCATGCGTGTTTTTGAGGGTAAACCTATACAGTTACAATATTATTTATGGAATTTATTCGGTATAAACTTAAAAAAATAATAAAATCTACTCACAATGGGGTTATATTCCTTTGACAGTGTACTTGCAACCTACGTGTAGCACCACTTATCCTAAATAACATCATAAAGATGGTCATTAAACTGTATATGTAGTATATGAAAAATGCTGCTACACGTTTTTCCCGACGTTAGTCTTCTCCAGATTCCATTTCATAAATGCATTGTGCTCCACTACCCCATCTGCCCCCCTTTCCTCATCCATCCACACCTGGCAGCTCCACCAGTAGCCGCACCCTCTCCCACTGTTGTGCCCACTTTTTGCCAGAAATAAAAACATTTGTCCAGTTAAGCGTTTCTGCAAATGGCTCAACGGTCTCACGGGCTGTCGGGCAACTGGAGTTCAGATGGTCTGGCACATAATGAATGGACTGATTTCAGTTCTGCCATCTGATTTCTCACAGAAAGGACAAAAAAAAAAAAAAGACATCAGTTGCACATTCTACACATCACGGCTGGCAGAAACTGGTCGAGGTTTCATCCTCCAAACCAAACAGTGGCCCCATGGCATGCAGTGCCTCCTCTCTGAACCCCTCGGCTCCCGGGCCCTCTGCCTTTATCGGTCCTGTACGGACGTCTGACTGCACCAGTTGAGCTGAGACAAGGCGCATGAAACATTTCTGACATTTCTCGAATGTGTGGCTAATCAGGAATGGCTGCTCATGTTCGGAGGATTCTCTAACTGGAGGGAGATTAAGGGGGGAGGTGATGCTGTAGAGCTGTATAACACTTAGGCTGCAGAACATACAATCCTGCAAACGATCTGCTGATGATTGATATATTGTGATAGGTTTGTGGTCTGTTCATTTAATGAAAAAAATAGTGTGTGGGTCAAGTATGCTGTGAATACAACTCTGTGTATTATTTTGCATGATATGGTGAACAAAACCCTTTTTTAGCCACTTTGACAATTAAGCACCTACACTATGAGTACTTACTCCAAATCTAATCATAAAAAGAATTGTTACTGGTGAGGAAAAATGGCTTATTAAGATATTATAGGCCATTAGGAGGAAAGATTGTACTCTTTATTGGTTAAATCTGAGAGCCAACAGCATTTAGAGCATGAAAAGAGGTGTGAGTAAAAGAGGAAAATGAGAGGCTGGGGATGAGGTGCATCTTGTGCAGACAAAGGAAAGTGCGAATACTTGCAAGCTTTTACAGTGAAGGCAACTGGAGAAATTTCATACAAATTTGCTTGTTCCACAGAAAATGCATGAAAATACTTGAGTGAGTGTGAGATGCATGAAAAAAAAACAGCACAGTGTACTGATGTCTTGTACGACACCTCCATCAAGAAAAACACCGTTAACGACGCAGCGAGGAGGAACAGTGTCAAAAGGATTCAGTTTTGCTGCAACGACTTCTCTCGCCCCACTGGAGTTCTGTAGCCTGCATAGGCTATAAATATCAACGTTTTTATAATCTTAATTATAGAGACATTTTCTGTTCTCCTCCATGGGCCAGCTCTCCCTCAGACCCAGCAGGTTACCGTGACAATGCCAAGCACTCCCCTCCACAACAACAGCAGCATTCAACAGGCGAAGATTTAGAGCTCTGCAAATATTGGCTGGGTTGGCTTTCATGGGTCAGGAAAGGGAGGGATAGAAGTTTAGTAGGGGGGTTGGTGTTGGTTGTGACTCTTACCTCTACCTTTTCTAAATATATTTCCCACATGCAGTAGAAACTACAGGGGACAGGCGACAGGGAGAGGGAAGTTTCCGTAGTGGAGTTAAATGACACTGGAGGCTGAGAGAACAGAAGGGAGTGAACGAGCGAAAAAAGATTTAGACTCCCCAGAAGAGACAGCGCACATATTGAGAGGTGGGTCGACTCCCACCACCGCCCAACAGCTTTACTCTATTCACACTGACACATTAGTATTCTAATGCCAGTGGGAATATGTATGACTGCCTCAGAGAGAAAGAGATGCACAGGCCTGTGCCAGAGGAGCAGGAGTAAAGACAATGAAGGAGCACGAGGGAGGGGTAAACAGAAGAGAGACATTAGTGTGGTAAAAACCTGGAGGCAGAGAGAGAGTAGAGAAGCACTAACACATAGATGGGGTTTTATATGATGGCAACATTTATCTCCCTGCACTCTATGTCTCCATGCCTACACAGCAACTATTTAAGGCCAGAGGGGCTCTCTTCTCATGTCGGTGCACCCTGGTTCACCTTTATAGTCAAACAATGAATTAATAATGATGAATTACCACAGAACCTTTGTTCTACAAAACATGTGTTGGGATATATTCACTATTTTCAACCTTAGTAAAAGTTCTGGTACCCAAATGTACCAAATGTAAAATATTTTACTCATGTAAAAGTCCTGCATTTAAACCCCTACCCAAGTAGAAGTACAGAAGTTGACTTATATGTTATTATATTTTAAATCATTAAACTGTAAATACTGATGCACCAATGTGTAAGGAGCAGGAGTGGTTTCCATGGTTTGTAAGATGATCAGTGGAGTTGAATAAAAACCAAAACGAAATTCTGTGATTAAAAAAAAGCATCTTTTTTTAAATTATTTATTTCCCTACTCTTTATACTGGGGAGTTTTTCCTCTTTGGGCTTAAAACACTTATTTTAATGAAACCATCTGAGAGGGTTAAAGTGGAAATGTCCTTTTGGTTGAACTGGTAAAAACTCATAGACATCTGAAATGTGACAAAGGGGCCCAATCTGACACTGCTTTTTTGTAATGGAGTCACAAGTCAAAAAGGTTGTGAACCACGAGTGTAATCTGTAATGATGCATTGTATTTTATGAGTATATATGTGTTTTTGTTTTTAAAAAAATCTTAATCTGAAAAGTATTATGTCAAATAAATGTATTGGCATAGGATATACAGGTACAATATTTTCCTCTGAAATATAAATTGTATAAAGTGGCATAAAACAAGAATACTCTAGTACTAGTACCTCAATATTGGACTTATGTAGCATATTTGAGTAAATGTACTTGAGTACAGTAGGTATTCCCAATGGAAAAACAATGCAAACTACATTAAGCACAGAAAAGAGGTGATTTTCTGCTTGAGGCTCTGGTGCAGAGATGTAATAGAGAATAAGTGTGTAAACTTCGCTCACTGATTGTCACAAAACAAGTAACAATCAATATAAATCACATCTGTTAAGAAGAGTTCATTATGCTTCTGTCATCGTTAAAGTTCCTCGTATATCTTTATAAAGTGTCCACCACTTTGACAGGCGTATTACACAGGCAATGAATTTAAACTATTTTGCAAATAAATCAGGTCGGCTTCAGTCCAATTAAGAATGCCTCAACCTATGTACACAACAACCTGATGCTTGTGAATATTTTCACTATGTCCAGCAGTGAGTGGGATCAACTTAAAGCCCCATGTCAAAATGCATTTTCTATGGTCCTTTAATAACTCAGGCTAATCACTTTAGCATTGTCTCTAGGGGCACAATGCACAATGTGCTGTATCCTAGCAAGGGGGCTAGGGAGCGGTCTGGTGACGCTGTGTTGAATTTGGGTGACAGGGCCCCAGTGGGAGTGGGCGCCCCCCTGTCCCTTAGATAATCCCCAGGAGAAAGGGCCTGCATTTAGGGCGCGATACGTCTAATCCGGGGAGACCTTGTTCACAAAGGAGCCCGGCACTTCCTCTGGCCTGGGAGCTTCCGCTGGTCCAGGGGGCCTGGTGTGGGTGCCAGTACAAACATTCGCCAATAATACACAACCACATTGCAATGGAACAAACAACAGACATATAGATACACACACACACACACACACACACACACACACACACACACACACACTACCGACTGTGGGCAGAGGCAGTGTTTACATTCTGCCCCTGGGTACAATGAGACAAAGCTTGCGTGTACTGTAGAAAGATTATCTCAGTGAAGGACAGAAAGAGAGAGAGAGAGATCAAACACAACTCGCTGCCTACAGATAGTTTCATATTTACAAACAGGAAGACAGTGTCATGTAATAGCCCCCTCAGATGCAGCACGGAGTCCCGGTTCACTCATACATACAGTAGATGTGATCAGGGGATGCTGGTGGATGACGCATACACATCAACTCTATCCCCTGGCAGCATTTGTGTTCCTACCGTAAGGGGAAAATTTATATTTAAAAGAGATTAAATCTGCAAAATCGTTCTTTTCCTAAACACATTTTTACCACAAAAACAAATAATACTCATATAACATTTGGGGACATTTACGTAAACAGCTGAGGGATGTTATTCCATATTTCTCTGACATGATTTCCACACACACGTTTGGATTAGAGGTTTGGAAAAAAAGGGAAAACTTCAGGCATGGTGTATCTTTTTCCTGGTTTCAGACTTGCTTTTCCTTCCCATAGTATTTCACGCTGACACGTCCCCTTTCCTCTGTGGGTCCACTGGCATTTTCATCTGGCCACAATACGTCTGTGGAGAAGCTGCAGCAGATAGCAATCAGTTATTAGGGAACAGAATAGAGATATTAGAAAAAAAAAAAAACTTCTAGTGAATAATTATAAACTTGCAGGTGCTCACATTAAAAATGACATTTCGACCTTATCTGAAATTCTCTGGTTCAACTTCAACCACAAATCTTTGCATTTTAAGATGTTTTTTTTATAGTGTGCACACTTACATTTTCTTGATTCTCTCATTTTAAATATTACCATTTACAGATTATGAGGATATGAGGGCGCGGACAGGTAAAAGACACTCAACCCGTTCTATACAGGACCCTCAGACGGAAGGAGACAATAAACGACATGTTTGCATCATTTTGTCTCTTGCATCTCTTTATTTTCATTTTTCATCTCTTTATTTTCATTTTTCATCTCTTTATGGTAGTTTCCTGTCTCTTTATGGTCATTTTTCAACTCTTTATGATAGTTTCCTGTCTCTTTATGTTCATTTTACCTCTCTTAATAGTAGTTTTGTGTCTCTTTATGTTAATTTTTCATCTCTTTATGGTAGTTTCCTGTCTCTTTATGGTCATTTTTCAACTCTTTATGATAGTTTCCTGTCTCTTTATGTTCATTTTACCTCTCTTAATAGTAGTTTTGTGTCTCTTTATGTTAATTTTTCATCTCTTTATGGTAGTTTCCTGTCTCTTTATGGTCATTTTTCCTCTCTTTATGGTAGTTTCCTGTCTCTTTATGGTCATTTTGTGTCACCTTATGCTGTTTTTTCAATTCCTTGTAGTCATTTTGTGTCTCTTAGTAGTTATTTTGTTTCTGTGTCTACTGACCTCTGTGACTTTCACACAAGACATATTAACAGTCAGTCTATACAGAAGCTCTGGCCCAGGGGCCCAAGAGATCAGGGGCCCCTTGTTCTCTGAACCGGTCCAGGCCGCTGTTTGGGCCTGTGTCAGGTAGGCCCATTCAGTAATCTGTCCTTGCTTACTCCAGGGTCACACTCTCCTTTCTCAGCTTTTTGGAAGTCTCTTTATTTTCCAGTGTGACAAACCCCACCCATTTGGCACCGACACAGTCTGAAATAAACCACAGAGAGTACTTAAACCATCTCTGTGACTCAGGTCTGACATGAAAGTAAAGCCTTCTGTCCAGGCCCCTTTCTTCTCTGATCACTGACCTTTGGCTGAACGGTCTTTCAGCAGCAGTGCATGGTCAGTACAGACCTCATATTTAATAAGAGTTATGAGCAGTGACACAGTCATATATCAGAGTAATGCCCAAACCCTCCCATGCTGTGTCTCGCAGCATTACGGACTCATTATGAAATAGCCAACCGGTCCAGGCCACTTTCTGTTTTGACAGAAAGAGGTCCACCACAGCACTGGCACATGTCCTCATGTGTGGCGTCCACCAAGACTAACTACTCGCGACAGTGCCAGGTGTGTGTGCGCTGTGCGTGTGTGTGGACATTAAGTCCGAGGGGAAGCATGCCTAATGTGGGAGAGAAACAGTGAATCCAACATGGCCACTAGCCAGCATCAGTGTTCCCTTCTTGGAGAATTAGCCTATCAATCCAGTCTAATTTCCGAGGACACAGGCTGCTCTAAAACCAAGGCTGAGTTTAAACTGGACACACAAACTCCCTCAACTGTTTTCTCAGGATTAGGTGCAGAAAAGCAGGCTGGCTGATGTGTGGCAGGTCAGGTCGCACTGAAGAGCAGAGCTGCTGCACAAATACGAGTCTAGTCCAGGGTCAAGCTCACACTTACCAGTCTGCAGTTAGTCTGTTACTCTAATCACCAACTGCATTTGTCCGACCAAGAGAAAAGCATCTAGAGGAGCAGGATGTTTACCCAGCTGGATACAACTTGGCTAAATACCTAAGAAGTAAGTTTATGTGAGCACGCTGGGGTCTCTGTGTACCTGGAGGATTTCTCTTCCAAATTTCACGCCGTTGTTGTTGTCATTTGTTGAGTCTGCCGCTGATCTTACGTCTCATTCTGACATACTGCCGCCACCGCTCAAGTGCTTACTTTCCTTGTGTGAGCACCTAGCCTGAATTCCTGAGAAGGAAAACAAGCAACACTGAAGGAATGAGGATGTGGCATCATTTTAGATTCTTAATGTGGAGCACACGGTTGACAAGGCTGATATTGTCAAACATTTCCTTGATTCGATTTTCTAGATTTACAATATCACAGAATATACTGTCATCACAAAAAAACAGACAATATATGTCTATCACCGACTCCGCAGTTCCTCTTTGCGCTGTACCCATGGATGTTATGACAACAGCCACTGCGATAAATTTTTATGCTTAAGAAAATGTCTTAAAGATGTTTTCTTGTTGGTTTACATTCAGTGTGACTCATCAAGATGCACTGTGCGTGACGGACATGTTAAATGCATTTCCTTTCTCATAAATGGTTTGCAAAAGCAACTTTCTTTACAGGTTTGAAACCTGCATTTTTATGTCCACGTTTACTAGCTTGCCATCTTCTTCTTCACTGCTTTGGATGGTGCATTTGCTTACTTTTTGACACTTTACCACTATAAGTGGAATAGTGTGAAATTATTAGCTGGCCACCCAACACATGCATGAGAGCAGGGGCCCATCAAACTAAACACTGTTTCACAGCAAAACTCCACACTCAACCTTTAATTTGATCATCATCAGAGTGAGATTTTAGGTTTAGTTTTAGTTATTTTGACTAATTAGTTACACTGGGGGTGCAAAGCTGGTTGACACCAAGACCTCCGCTGCCTGGTACTTTTTCCATTCAAAATTTGCAGAAATCATCTCAAGAATGTTACAATCACCAAAATCGACCAAAACGACTTAACACAGAAGTAGCGTTTAGATCCCGAGCTGCTTCCATGATCACTTTAGCTTGTGTTGTTAAAATATGTAGTTGAAAGCATGCATGTCTGTGCTTTAAGACCTGAGGCCTGCCTGCTGACACCAGGACTCTCTTGGCTCGGCCGAGTCGTTCCCTGGCCGAGAGCTGCGCTGCTGTTGACACTCTGTTTGGGGGCCAGAGGCCATTCGCATTTGTGTTCTGCCAGCTCATATATCTAACACCTGTTGCTTGGCCCAGTTCAACAAGTGCAACTCAAGCACTTATCTCTGGGTGTGCTTTGGGAGACATACGCTTACTACCGTATATGTAAAAATTTACACAGTTTGAGAATCTAAATGATTACTGGCCTACTCCCAGAATCCTGCTGCCTTTGGATTCAGACTTGTGCTGCATAATTCGCATGCAAAGAAAGTCACAAGTGCAAGCAGGGAATATACAACCCCTTTATTTGGTTTAACCAAAATTAACAGCGTCAATATTAAAAGAAAAGCAAATAAAGCTATAAATATAACAGACAAAAACATTGAAAACAATTAGTTCCTTGCTTTAAATAAAAATCTTTACATGTCGTGCTGTAGTATGAGTCAGTTTGAAGTTCTGGTATGCAATGTAAGCAACCGAAAACCTTTTAGAAAATCACTGGACATTCAAAGGAGAACATGCTCTTCAACTGGCAACGTTGACAAGAATCCAAACCCGTGTCTGTTCAGATGAAAGCTGTCACCTATGTGCGGCTAAATGCTCCTTTTCAACATCATTAGTTAAGTATACAGGATTGAGGATGGTGCAAAGAAAATCAAAGTGATGAACAGGTGATATTAAAATAACACACAAGGGTTCTGGTCCCTGTATGGATTCAAATCAAGCAAAAGGATGCACAAGAGCTAAACTGAAAATGGATTCTGCTGAGTGAAAAAATAAAGTAAATGTAAATGACAGCTCACTGATGCATGAGGGCTGTGGGTGAATGGGTGTATACATACACTAGATGACCACTGCCTCATTCCAGCCTGTGTAGAGTGAAGCATGGTGAGACTAGAGCAACGGAAAGCACTTTCACAGACAGCGATGAGACAAAATACAGGGACAGACAATGCTGGGAGGTGTGTATTCACGTAAATCAAAAAGGTGCAGTGGTGTGTTGTTGTATGTTTAGGCGCGGTACAGCAGGATCCTCTCAGCACAGTCCTGGCCGACCAAGCCGGCGTACTGCTGCACCTCCGTCTCGTCGCTGGAGCTCTTGCGTTTGCGTGAGTAGGCAGCGTAGGGCATGACGGCCCGTCTGTATAGCACCAGCGCTCTTCCCACATCCTTCAGCGCCCGAGCATCTCCTGGACACAAACAGGCACACATGAGAACATAATAAGGACCAGCGTAGACACATCAAGCACAATAAACACTGTCCTTATTTTCCCTCGTTCATTTGAGTTAACCTCTGAGTGACTTGGCAGGGATACGCCATTATTCCGAGAAGCTGTTGGAGGAGCAGAGAGCATTTTTCCCCCCACAGCACTAATTCCAATTTGCCTTAAACCTGGAGTCACGGAGGTGCATGAGCAGGCTAGTTCGTTGGCCTTGTTTATGGAGCCTTGCTCCCTGCTGCCGTGCCAAACTCAGCATCTCATTAGGTCTTGTGTCATGCACTGCCAGCTCCCATCAGACCAGCGAAAGGACTGCTAATCTCAAGTGTGCGTGTTTAGGAGGAGCGAGGAATGGTCGGAGAGTCAGATGGGGGAAAAAAAAGGCGAAAAACGATGACCCTCGCTCTGACACTAAAACCGCTGCCTCCAGGAGCGAGGGGCAAAGCCAAGAGGACACGCAAGGGGCAGCAGAGCGGGGAATACCAACTGAGCCGAGATATACTGCAAGTGGTTCTCAAAATCCGTAGTTAGTGCTAATCATCTTCCCAGTCTGAGGAGTCCTTCATTTGCTGTCATTCACTGGAACTTCAGTAGATATCTCATGTCTCTCCAGTGATTTACATCCCAGCTCTACTCACTGTAATTGCCCTCTTAAAATGCTTTAATCTCTCTCGTTAGCTTTTATTCCATGTCTTTTCCAAACATTCGGCTTTTTCTCCCTTTGCAAAATGCCTAAAATGTAAAATTTATATTGTGCCTAAAATGCACATCCCCTACACACTCTGCACATAATATTTCATCCATTCAGCCTGTCCCGTCTGGAGCAATCTTGGTCTGGCCGAGCTGAGAGGAAGCAGATGAAAATAAACCTGGGGCCAGGCTGTGGAGTGGAGTGGACGAGCTTGCCAGGCCTATGGCGACACATCAGTCAAACAGGAGCGAGTTGGATTTGGTATTAATAGAGCTCAGGGCCTCCTACTCACCACTACCGTTCCCCATGACAACAACCCATGTGGCTCGCAGCTGAGCACCCAGGTGGTACGAATGATGTGAGCGCAAGTTTTTCTGCCTATTTCCGAAAATATTTAGGATGCCGCCAAGTGCCGCCAAATCCAACCACGATCAACCCAATCAACTGGGAAGACGAGATAAGAAAGAGGCAAGCCGCCCAAAAAAAAGTCTTGTCTCTTGCTCCAGATGTTAAATGGATCCCCAGTTTAAAGAGAACTCAAACCCACTCTGACCGGACCCTGAAAATTCCTGAGCTGGATGTGATCAGTTAAGTTGTTACAGAACTTAAGTATCACTGAAATGGACAGTGACTAAATCAGGACAGCGGTCAAAATTTGGTTCGAGCAAATATAAGTGAATGTCCCCAACGATTCCTGTATCTCTAACTGAAGAGCAAGACAGAGGAAAGAAGAGAGCTGGTATAAACATAAAGCCCTGAAGCTCTTTAGCTCTCACACCCCCATTTCCATCAATATATTTTCATATTTCAACCAAGATTTTCAAGCTACACTGTGGATTCATGTTTTATTTATTAGGCTCATTTCCCTGCTCAATAATGCCCTAACCACTGCGTTTCCCCCTGTTCTCTACAAACTGCTGAGTCATATAAGTGAAGAATGCTTGATACAAACTTTTAAATGAAGAAAATCAGCAGTATATTAAGTCTCACCATGTGGGGAAATGGATTTTTAAAAGATGCAAACGTGTTATGTAACTTCCACATGTCCATAATTTTGGTCCATGAAGAATTAATGTGTCCTGATGGGATGAAAGTGAAAATATTTAAACGTTGGATGGATGCTTCCTTAATCACTTAAGCAGCCTTCAGTATTAGTGGTACAGTCTCTCCAAGCACTATGTGCCTCATGTTTTTGGATGGACTACAACAGCGGTTGCGATTTGTGACTGACTGACTGACTGACTGACTGACCGAAAGCTAGCCATAATCCAAAGCAGTGAATTTCTGAGAACTCCAGAGGAACTATAGTGTGAACAGAAAGAGGAACTGAAGCGGACCATACAGAGAACTGAGTCCTCTTTCAAATTCGGTCGGTTTCAGAGTCGCTCTACTTTAAGAAGACTGAGTTTGGTTTGTTTCAAAAGGAATACATGTGAAAACACCCGAATATTCTGTCGCTTCTAACTTTCTCATCATTTTACAATTAAATAAAGCCAAAATCACAGTCTGTCTATTCATGTGTAGGGTGATTTTATCAAACGTCGCAGCAAATCGAATCACTTGCATGGGAAATTGTGTCCAAACTTTTGACTGTACTGTGAGAGCACAGAGAGAAGGAGAGAAGCAAACAGATAAAGGAGCTGACACCAGGCAGAATGCAAAAAGCCTCCGATATGGTCCAGACATACACTAGGTTTGGACCTAGTCTTGTTTATCAGTGTGTCAGCCAGCCCACTTAAACAACTATTACGCAAAGTTAAGCTTTTCCACTCCAATGCGTGACACTGCTCTGAAGCACCACTGTCCCCTTGTTAAGATATTAAGTAGTGAACATTTCACAGACCACTATGGACAGCAGCATGCAGCTTTAAGACGGCCTATTAATCTTAACAGTAAAACTGAGCAGGGGTCCTATCCCTCTCTCTCTCTCTCTCTTACTCAAGGCAATCCAAACATCCGCTGCTCACATAAACAACTTTCCTTTTCTTCTTCAATCACTCTGCCCTCCATCCATGCCCCCCTCCTCATTCTGAGGAGCTGCAGGCTCTGTTTCCGTCAGGCCCACCGGACGTTCAGTGACACGCCACTCTGAGGTCACAGCTTCTCGGTGTCGGGGTTCAAGGGTCGGGGGGAAGAGGAGTGGTGAGGGTCGGTCAGGGAGTGAGAGGGTCAGGGCCGAGGCTAGGGGCCTTGACACCTCGCCACGCTCCTCTCTCTCTTCCCATCCATCTAAAATTTCAAAACACTTGCTTAAGACAGGATGCTGGTCAAAGGCAGGCCATCGGGTTATGACCACTCACTATGACCCAGTGTTGCAAACCCAAAACAGGGCTTACTTTTGAAAAGAAAAAGGCCAAAATAGTGGTGTAGTGAGTAAAAAGACTACTCTTTGACTGGAAGACCTGGGTTCAAGCCCCTGTGTTATCACACATCCGTCCAGCTGACCCTGAATCTCTGTAGCTGACCACAAATTTTGACCCACACAGCAAAGAGAGCGAAAGGAGAATTCCTCTGGATTATGAAGGATATTAACATTATTGTTGTTATTAAAATGAGGGAAAGGTTCTTCCACAGCGGGAAAAGTGTAGCAGATCCGGACAAAAAAAAAAAAAAAAACCTAACTTCTGCATTATAACATAAGAGACAGAGAGGAGTCATATCTGTCTCCCCTCCACTCTCAATGGGAACATTAGTGCATGTCAGGCTAAGGAGCAGAAAGCCCAGCGAAGAGCAGAGCAAAGTGGCTCTGACAGCGAGACAAGATATGAAAGTGTATACTGTAAAAGATAAATATATAGTGGAGAAGCAAGTGGCTTGGGGGTAATGGGTGTATGCTGTCAGCCTACCACCGTCTCCCCCGACTAATGTTTATGTTAATGTCAATGTTACTGAAAGCACAAAGCACAGGATCTAAAAGTCAATCAGCTTCATGAGAGGTGAATGTATTTGTATGAGAGATGAAAGAGAGACAAACAGAATGGGATCATTTTATTTAAACATTTTTAGATATTTGACTTATTGCTAGTGTAGTGTGTGTGTATGAAATATGCATTTTTGTTCATTTTACTTGGCGCCTCCTGGACGCACTTAAAGTCCGGGGGCGACTATTTGTGTCACACATTTTTGCAAGTGTTTATTCTACTGAGCGGGCAATGCCCCTACCCCTGTCTCTGCACACTGATTATTAGTGTGTGTGAGAGAAGTTACATATGTGTGGTGTCGTACGTGTGTGTGTGTGTGTGTGTACATACTGTATAGACATCTGTGAGAGGCCACAACAAGGCCCTCGAGGCCCTCGATGTGTCAGCGGCAGGCATGTAATCAATGCGAGTCAGCTTTGGACAGAGTTGTGTAAACTTTAGATTAGTTGTCTTTACACACCTCATTAGGACAGCTCTGTAACCCGGTCACCCTTAACGCGACTCCAGCACCCCAGTTCTCATTCACCCCTGAATGAAGCTTGGAGTTGAAATTAATGGGGGATTTTCAAGGCAGTTTTGGTGAAAACAGACATTTCTTCAACATTTTTTTCTGCCAAGTTGCTTTTTTATTTTTAGATCAAGACCCTTTGTTGTCATCATTATTTATACGGCTAAATTTAAAGCTAAGTCTAAGCTCTGCCAAGATTTTCAAGGTATATCTCACTATAACTAATCTATCTTTTGTACCAGTAATGAACCCTGTTGATATGGTTATTGATAAAACTCTAAGGAGTTGTACTTGACAACCAACCTCAAGATAAATGATGATATATAATGCTGAATATTTGTTGATAAAATATCACACATTTTACTTCTGTGGCCACTGCAGCTAAATAAATGAAACTGCAATAGGTAGTTAGTTCATAAAAGATACACAAGAGATTCCAGCACTGTTACATGAAGTCAGGACTTCCCCGGGACTTAAATACAAATTGCAACATGTCTTTATTTAGACCAAAAACAAGCCACACAATACCAATTAGGACTAGCCCACAAGCCTCAACAGTGTGCCATGCTGCTAACCTGATGATGACACAGGGCAGGCTGACCTGGTGACTGACTGACCACTGGGCGTATTTCTGAACAAGACAAGAAACCTCCACACCACAGCCAGTCTGGCAGAGCCACAGTTCAACCCCACAAGCTTGGCAACAGACGTGAGAGCCAACCATCAAGACAGCTAGCACTGAGATATAATGACACTGCGTTTGGATAGCTTGGCCTAAAATAATGTCTGACTCTGTCCAAGATCAACAGTCAAACGCTGGAACGGAGGCACCACAAGAGCCACAGACACACAAACATACACTGGCCACAGTGAAAATGGCACAGTCTGAGACCGCCACTTTGTCCTTATAATTTGTGCCTACTCAGGGATTAAGGGTATGATTGACAGGAAAAGGTCAGACCTACCACTGGCTAAGCTGTTAATGGCAATGTTGTAAATGACCGGCCTACTAATGGTCTTTTAAACGCCCTCAATTCTCCTGGGTGTGGTGCTTTCAACACCATTTGAGTCAACAACAAAAGCTAGCCAGAAAATCAAAAAAAGGTGCAGAATCCTCATTTTCTAACAACATGTGTTAAGATTTAGATTCTTCATAGATGGTGAATTTAATGCCCACATCCCTTAGCTGATCCCACAATCTGTCCCCTACCATAGGGGACAGGAGAAAGGGGCATGTGTATTTAAGAAGGTTTTGTTTCATATAAGTTTATCGTGTGTGCTGGTTTTTACCTCTCTGCCAGGCACCAAGTCCAAGTATGACCTCACTACATCAAACTCTTAATCTGTCTCTCTACTTTCATGTATTCCTCCTTCGCCCTCCACCTCTCTGTCAACCTGTCTCTCATTTTATTGTACTTCTCTCACTTCTGGTGCCAGCGTACCGCCACCAGCCTCCCTCCCTTTCACTTTCCATTTCTATAAAATCATTTTTTATCAGACGTCCCCTCCGTCCCTCCATCTTCTCTTCCATTACCCCCTCTCTTACCCTCCATCTATCGGTCCCTGTCTACTTGACAATCAAATTCTTGTCCTCTCACATCCCCTATTACTGTCTATCAGTGGCCCTTTCCTGTTTGGTGATGCAGATTAATGGGGAATAGTAAACAGGAGATGGCCGGCCCCCGTAAACTCAATCATCCAGGTTACAAGCACTTACAATACCCACAGCATGTGTGTGAATATTCACCTAAAACCTAACCTAAGGGACAAAAATGCAGAGTCAACACGGGAGGGTGAGCAGAAAGAGATTTAAAACATAGGGAGACAGAAAACGTATCTGGCCATGCACCTCTGCAGAAAAATCATGCAAAAACTCTCCTGTCAAAACTTTTAAACTCACATCAACTCTCCCTGGCCCCAGTCTCTAACCCGACAGTCCAGGCAATGGGCGTCTGCCAGTCTACCTTCTGAATGTGGTTTATTACCACTGGTATCACTATTCATCTAATGACAACATGGACCTTCCATAACGACAGCACTGGCCCTGCTCTGACCACACTGAAGGCTCATGGGGAGAGCAGACTGTGTGATCAGAGCTGCTGGCCCTCCGTCTACCCCTGTTCAACGACTGCACGCTGCCTTGGAGCGGGCCCACGGTTTTCAGTACACCATCACAGTGAAACCGGATCAGATGTTAACACAAGGTTCATGGGTTCATCCAGAACAGCGTGTACGAAGCACTGGAGGATCCAAGACCAAGCTCACAGCAGCAGGACAGTGAGCTAGTAATGTAATGAATGTAGGCAACTGCATGCGAGAGAGATGTGAGAAAATGCTGTTTCGTTTAAATGACTTATTAAATGACTTACAACACTGTAAATGACTTACAACAGAGCGGAGCGTACCTGCATCAGGATCCTGGTTGAAACGAGCATAGCGGGAGTTCTCCAGCTGCGGAAGGCATCGCTCTATTGGTACCCAGACGTAGGTCTCCGGGCACAGGAGGTCTGAAGGCCGGTACTGCCCCTGGGGAATGAGAAAGGGACAGAGAGAAGGGGTTACACCTCCTGCTAAAAATGATTCATTATTTATAACCAATAAATCGATCTACATAAAATGTCAACAAGCTTGAAAGCTGAGTGTTTTATCAAAGCAAAAATGCCAAACATCAGTTTATCACAACTTCCTGAATGCAAGAACTTCTTGCTTTTTTAAAATATTTTGATCAATATCTTCAGTTTTTTACTGTTTGCCGGACACAACGAGCAACTTGAAGAAATCATGTTGAGCATGTTTTTGAGCTTTATTAATGTTTTCATAAATTTTATAGACTAATTAATTTATCTAAAACATTGCTGACAAATAATTTAGTAATAAAAAATTATCATTTGTTGCAGTGTCAGTAAAAGCATTTTCACACAACGCGAGTGCCGATTAAGGGTCAAAGGTTTTTGACAAGTTGTAAACTGACCTCAGGGTCAGGAGGAAGGTTGAGACCTGGATCAAACTTTGCTCTGTTTAAGTATTTTGTTCGAGCGCTATGCTTCTCTCCGGCAGGAGTGTTATGTCGTCTGCAGTGCTGAGCAGGAAATGTAAACACACGAGCATATTGTAAAGTGTGCTTGTGAAATAGGTACAAGTCTGTATTTGACCTAACATTTTGGATGGAAAATAAACCAAGCTGAACAAAAACAGCTGCAGGGCAAAGAAAGAAAAAAACTGAGACTGGGGTTGAATGAACAGAAAGGAGGAGGAGGAGGAAGAGACTCCATTATCAGAGACCTGCGTTCTATCACATGACTCCAAACAAATACAAACTGCTGAGAGAGCTCTGTAAACAAGCAGGCGCCTGCAACAGGCCCGCTGCACTGTCTCATCATACACAATAATATTTATGGTTTGTGAGACACTAAACTGTAGGACAAGGACTCCAGCATTTCATAAGCGCACTTTTTTTTATATATACAACTGAGGTCAAAAAGTGCTGGGTGATTAAACTTACAACAAAAAGAAAAACACAACTGTCACAAGAAACTCACAGTAAGCAAGACAAAGGAAATACCAAACCCCTTTAAAATACTGTTGCTAGGCACACACTCTGACCACGACCCATCTATCAGTCGGCCTTTATGGAAAATATGCAGCCTGCCTTTACATGCAGGATAGGATGCCATGAAAAATTAAAAACAGAAGAATGTGAAGGACACACTGATTGGTCAGGATTTCCCCTCAAGCTGGGGTCCTCATCTAGAGCCATCTTTTCTTCTCCTCCCCCAATATCAAGTCAAGGGGTAAAAGGTAAAATTAATGCATTCATACAGTCATGCAATAAGTGCCCATACCGATGTGAAGGGAAGGCTGTAAAGAGGAAAATAAAAGAAGCAATTCAAGAGTGAAGCAAAGGACACAAACATGCTTTAAGTGCTTCTGCTAACAGATGGCTGGAGGTGGAATGCTACAAATCCATAGCTGCAACGGACACACACATTGATGGGATGCTCGCCGTGTCCCAACAACCTACAGCCTTCTACAACTGTCAGCGCAGTCAGCCTGACACTCTCACACTCTACCTCACCTCTATACACTCCTTCAACACTGCAGTGGGACACACCTCTAGATATGCAGAAAACACACACACGCACGCACGCACGCACCTGTTCAGCAGTAGAAACACAGTGAGACACACATACGTCCTGCTATAGGCCCCTGCACCCTGACATTATACCTCAACCCAATGTGAATGTGCAGAAGGAGGGAGGAAGGGAGAAACAGAGGTCTGAATTGAGGAGCTAGCCTTTAACGACAAAGAGTGAAAGCAATAGAAGAATGAGAACATGCGAGGACTATTATTCCAAAAATAAAGAGGATTCCTGATTTCTGTAGGTTTATGTTTTGTATCTGCAATCCACAATGATATATCCAGTCCTTTGCTGTAAAGTTCCAGCAGGAGGAGAGGCCAATCTAACCAAAATGAGACCCAGAGTCTGCTCATGGCTCACACACAATTCCTCAATTCTCCCCTTGAAAAGAAAAAAAAAAGGGACGCAGAGTGGGATGAAGAGTATGAAAGGACACAGCTATTAGTGGTCTGGACAGAGGAGAGAGAAAAAAAGACAGAAGGAAGAAAAGAAAAAGTATGACTTGCCACTACCTATCTGTCAGCTTTTTTTTATTGGATTGAAAGTAAAGACTGAGTTCACCACTGACTTTCTTTATCTTCCCACTGATTTTTTTTTTTACTTCCTCCCCGGTTGGCTTGAAGGGGCCTGTAATTCACAGCTGCCCCTGCAGCTTCCTTGGCTCATCTTCAGCTCTGTGTTTTCGGCTTTTGCCTCTGTTTGCTCACAACATCCATCTCTTTATCTAACAGTTACTAATACTGACAGAAGCTGCAGTAATGGTTTCCTGGAACATAGATTCTTGAGAGAGAGGACTGATGAGAAACCAATCAAATAGCTGGAAGTGATAATGCTACGTCTGCAAATCTATGTTGCTGAGTGGCCAGTGACGTAAGGAGGCCAGAGGAAGTGATCATGGCCACAAAACCATGTCATAAGGTTTTTTGTGTGAGTATATATGTGTTTTTTTAATGTGTCCACTCATTTCCATTAAGGGCTACCTAGCCACTCGACAGATAACCAAGTTGAGGCTTTCCAGACGAAGGCTTGGACCTCCTCTCTTCAGTGGCTCTATTCCTCCCTTTCTAAATGCTCAGAGCCTCCCACAACAACCCATCCGTCACCATCCTTCCCTCTCCGTTCCTCGCTCGCAAGTTCAGACGAATGCGGAGGTGACGCCGATAACTGACAAATGCTGAAAGGCTCGTTTAGAGAGACAGAGGGGGAGATGGGGGATGAACAAACGAGCGGAGAAAGAAGGGAACATGTACAAACTTCAGCGGACAGAACTGGCCGCCATCAGAGGTGTGAGAAACGAGATGGAAATAGGAGGTAGACAGGGAGGGACGAGTGAAAATTAGGTACAGATGAGTAAAGGGATGGTATTTAACGTCAATGAGACAGACTGAGGAGAGGCTTATGGGAGTGATAGGAGAAGTTTCAGTGCCAGCGCTGAGAGAGGATGTTGGAAGCCCGGGATGAAGAGGGAGGGGTTGGAAAGAGACAGAAAAGGGGGGGG
>NW_019525023.1:2515361-2528354 GCF_002814215.2 Seriola lalandi dorsalis
GGGGGGGGTTTGAGATGGAGACAAGAGAAATAAAGCAGATGAGAGGAGAAAATAAAAAGCTACATTCAATAGCAGTCACATAAAGAGTTAGAAACAAAATGGAAACTGTTCATTTACTGCTGTGCAGTGCATATAAATCTAGTGTTTTCCTATGCGTTGGCTAATGAACGTGCGAAGGTCACTGCTTAAAGGAAAGCAATCTTCTTCAGTGCAGATTTCCCAGAGAACTGAACTTTAACAAGGCAAGAGAGTAAAAACTGCTCAACCTCATTTGAATAACAAGATGCTCCAGCGTAAACAATTACACAACCTCAACTCATCAGAGGTAAACAAACACATATCTCCACAGGGCTTGACCCGCAGTTACACAATACTTTGCAGATCTATTATCACTCTGACCACCCTTGGTGACACACACAGCATCGTTCTTTTCAGGCCACACAGACTTCACTCACATACAGATAGCGGCGGGAGCTGCTGTCAGAGCAAACTTTATTACCAACTCATCGACTCCAACACATAGCTGTCACCTTTTTCCTTTCCTTCGTTGTGCACCCTTCTCTCCATTTCTGTCTTGTTTTCTCACACATCTCAAGGCAGGGAGGGGATGCCCCAGGCCCCATGCCTATGATTTATACGAAAAGCAATTAATCAGACACATAAATCGAGTTTTTTGCCGCAGCCAAGAAAACCTCATGAAAACCTACACCTCTTTTGCCTTCTGCTTCTTTTCTTCCTCCCTGTCTGACTAGGAAGCAGACATGTGAGTGTGGTCTTTGGAGAGCGGAGACAACTTTCATCAACCGAGACTATCAGCCAGAACCGTGTCGAGCCTGTCCAAAATGGCAGCCAGGTAAAAACTGTGACTCAGCTTATTATCAGTTAAAAAGTTAATTAAAATTTTGCTCCAGTAAAAACAAAGCGTAAGTTTTTACGCCAGTTTTTTTTATCACAACACTATTTCTGGAGCAAAGGAAATGATATGTTTATGCTTCTCGCAACAACAAAATGGGTTTGTGTGGAACAAACAGAGGATGAACTCTGCAGTTAGCATTTACTTCATTTACTTATAAAGATTCACCTTTGAAGCCATTTTTCAAGCAAAAATGTCAAAGATACATTCCCTGGTTTCAGCTTTTTAGAATGTAAATTAGCTGCTTTTCTGTTTTATAACATAAATTGAAAATCTTTGGTTTTTGGACGATTGATTAGATAAAACAATTGAATTCTGACGACAATTTTGGATGAAATTCTGTATAAGAATTTAAGACCAGCAGAATTAGTATCAATTTAAATCACTTTTTAAGGATTTGTACCCTTTGTTATCCTTTGTGCTTTCTCCTGCTTGTGATTACTGTCTTTTATTATTATTCCCTATATAATAAAATACACCAATATGCTCTCATGAAAGAGACCTTAGGTACTATCACATCTTCCATTTGAGGATCTCCCTCATTGTTTTGCAGTCACACCGCAGTATCATGGCTCAAAGTTGTCCTCTCTCATGCTTGGTGGAGGAAAGACCCGAAGCCGGGAGGTGGACTGGTTGTCACAGTGACAGGGTTTCCCTGCCTCCATCTGCATTACTTTACACCCCACATCTGCTGCTGATTTCCTGCTCATATCTCCAGTTGAGTTTTCACCCAGCCTACCGCTCGCTGATGTGTCCCTGTACGTGTGTGTGCACAAGTCAGGCACTGTACAGAAAGTCTAGCTGCAGTTTCAATGAGTCTATTCTTGTTAACAGTATCAGTGCAGCTCAAATCTCTTCAGGATGGAGCATTGAGTTATACAATAATCTGCTGGTCAACTGAACACCTACTTCAGTGTGAGACAGAGCGGCTCCAAGAGTGTGACGTAAGTCTGGTTGCAGAATAGATGAGGTCACTAATGTGGGACTCTGTTTGGCTCCGGCAAAAGATATATTATCCAAAAATAACATGCCATACAAAAAGGAGTCTGTTTTATAATATGGGAGGTCAAGCATGAACACAATAGTGAATATGATATTATGTAGGATTACATATTGCTCAAGCACTCGCAGACAGAAGTGGACATTTGACCCAAACAGACAAATATGGTCACCATGTCGCATTTGTGGTCTCTTCGCAGTACGTTATTCAGCTACTTGTCACCCCGGATCTATCTGGACTCAGTGGGTATACAAAGAGGCCTAGTGTGACCCAGAGCCAAGCAGACCAAACCTAGACCGGCCCAGGCCAGCACTCTGACCCAGGGTCACATTCAGCCAATCTTAGTCAAAAACCAATAAACACAGGCCTTGATCCCTACATCCGTACTCTCTCTCCAACATACACTCTCACAATGCACCCCCTCTTTGGTCTTTAGACTGTTGAAACACACACATTCTGCCCAGACACGGGGGCATGGCTGGGGGGGCCTCTGGCCGCTGATGGACACACGTAAACAGCGCGGGTCACACAAACACAACTGCAGCTAGACAAATAGCACTAAAAACCAAGCAGGGTGGACAGAGGGACAGCACCAGTGAAAGACATGTCCAAACAAGCTGTATCTCAGAATAGTAGCCCACACAGATGCACTTTCACCACAGTCTGTGACAATATGTACATATGCATTTGTGTGTGTGTGTGTGTGTGTGTGTGTGTGTGTGTGTGTGTGTGTGTGTGTGTGTATTGAGTTATGTGTGCGAGTGCCCTGAACATGTCTGGGGTCTGCGTTTGGGGAGATTTACGCTAACTGCTGCTGTTTAAACACTCGGGGCCCACCAAGGCCTTTTCACCCTACTCAACACATTACCACAGGACGACCTTCAAATAAAGCTTCCAGACTGGTAAGTCTCCCCCTTGGGCCCCTGACAGCCCCCACAATCCACCAAACTCTGTCCCAGCACTCCCTCGCCTGGCTATGCGTCACGGCTCCACGGATGACAGGTTAATGAGGAGAAAATATTTTTACAGGATCGCATTTCGACGGAGCCCTGAGAACCAATGGCAGCGCTTTTATGGGCATCAGCTCACAGACTGGGCACTTTTATCTCTTTATCTCCTCTGGCTTTATGGGCAAGCGAGCTGTTACGCCTGTCTGACACAGACCACAGCTTACTGACTTGCCCCTAATCTTGGTCTTAAAAGCCCACCTCAAACTTCTCACTGCAAGACCAAACCAGAGGCCATCTACCCGCACACTGAATAAATGTCTAGCTGCATTTATGAGACCAGCTCATTCTGTCCAGTGGTGCTTATCAAAAACCTGAATGCATTGCCTTGCCAAAAAGAAACCAGGCGTTTCAGACAAAGTGGCGCAGCTGCAGCAGGTTTGAAAATAAATAGTGGCAAAGTTAATGGCAAGGCAAACACCTCAGGCTGGCAGCTAGAGGGCTCTGGATCAGCTCAGCATGACACCCTCTCTAAACTCTCATTTTCACCCTTGTGACCTTCACACCTCCCCCTAGCTCTTTCCCTCCTGCCACCCGCCTTCACCCATCTCCGTCCTTCCACCAGCAGTACGACTGAATCGTCTGACCTGACCTCTTGAACTATGCTCCCTCAGACCCTCACCCTGTCAGCACTCCTCCTTGGGGGTGCCAAGCAGAGGCTGCCCTCAGACCGTGCTGTAGCCTGTTAATGATTTGTTAAAAACACATGGCAGGACAGAAGGGGGGGGGGTGATGAGGCATAAAAGAGAAGCAAAATTATCAAAAACTTTAAACAAATGTTTCTGCTGAGAGGTGCACTGTTGGTGGTCTCCTGTCGAGCTAAATCAAACAACGCTGTTTCTGTCAGAAATGCTCTAATTTAAGACAGGGGGAGGGGGGAACTGGAAGGTAGAGAAAGGGGTTTGCTTTAGCTTATAAATTTCACAGAGAGGGAGAAAATGAGCCTGGTTGGGTTTGATCTTATTTTGATGGGCACAGGTTTTGATAGGCACATTGTTGGAAGGTAATGCTCCTGGCATAGCAGAAAAATGCCCTCTAAAAACAAACCTAATATTGCTTCATCTGAGGAAAAGAAACTGGGGAAAAAAAAAAAAAAAGAGGTCTAAAGAAACTAAAGTGTGATGATAAAAACGTGAGAAAGGCCGACAGTTTCAACATGGAACAATGAACTCACCACAGTAACTTTATACCAGCTCTGTTTGAGCCTTGGTGCATCTTAGCATGTAGCTATGAATTGGCGGAACAGGATCAGGGTCTGTAATACCTTTGGACTAAATCAACAAAATGTGTTGCCGTGTTTTATCTCTGAATGAAATCAGTTGAAAGTTTTTTTAGTCCGATCCCTTCTCTATCAATCTTTCATCCCAACCAGCATGGTGGCTGGTTTCTTGAACAGTTGCTGAAAGAAGAATGGAAACAAAAAAGAGAAAAAGGGCTGGCTGCACTGTGCCTGGACCTGTAGGACCTGTGAAGCGTAAACCCACCGGTTCCACACAAACACCGGTGTTCGCTGTAAGCTTTTCAGTACGACTCATCAAAAATCCATCAACGGGTTATAACGTTTATGCAGGGAGCAGAACAACAATCAGCAAGATACATAAGAAAGCAAAGCCCTCGTGAACAAATCCAACACTACTGGCGTTCGTACGCAGGCAAACACTCAAACCTCTGTGGGAAACGCTCACCTCTAGATGCCTCAAACTCACACACTGTCACTCTTAATCTGCCCAGATGTACAACAAGTGACACATAGAATGTGAGGTCACACACGTACACATAACATACTGTCTGAATGGGCCCCTTCAATGAAAATAACATGCATGCATAGTCCTGATAGCTGTGGCTTGGAGCCTTTTAGCATGTCATAACCTGCCACTGCGTACCTGGAGAGGAGACGGACTTGTTGAGGGGAAGGCTCATTACATTAACATATGCTGCTGGTTACTGATGGCACTGCGTGAGTGTTGTTTCTCTTCTCGGATCAGCTGTTCAGAACTGATGTGACCGAGCTCAAATTAAATCAGTGAGAAAAAGAATGAGGGGTAGGAGAAAGTTTTAGAATCGATCATAACTTAACTTTGAAAAACATGAGTGTGCAGGTATGCACTTGTGTGTCTTGAGAAAATGAGGTCCGATGTACATGCCGGAGCTGGGAGGCACTTTGTCATGTCTAATGTTGTCATGATAACTAAGCCCATGCAGCAGGTGACAGAAAAGCCTGCAGGCACACACCGATTAAGGCAAATATTAGCATAGCAGCAACGGGAACTGAAACCAACATCAAATTCTTTCATCAGTAGTATCCTAACAAACTTTTCCACACAGTGGCTGCTGACACCTAGATGGATTAATTTCAGGTCTGCTGAATTCAAAAGCTTTGGCCATGTGGAAAACTGCTGGCTGTTGCTAGAGAACTGACCGGCTCTGTGTCACTGTTTGTTGTTTGTCGGCGAGGAGGAGTTGGGTTGAAGGGGAACGGAGGTGCAGCTGCTGCGAAAGGGCTCTTTAAAAGTCAGCGAAGTACCACCGGGAAACGAATAATCCTTTTCATCTTGCCTCCTTTTCTCATTTGGCACACATTTTGTCACTCCTGTTTTTTTTGTTTTTTTTTCTCTCTCCATCTGCCCTCTTCCTCCTCCTTTCACTCATTTTGCTCACTCCTTCATTCTTCCTCTCTGTGGAAAATTTAATGGTTTCCTGGGCTCAGAGCGAGACATTCTTTCACTGTGAACAATAATAACAAGAGTAAGAGCCACTTCATGTAACTCTCTCACTCCCTCACCAAGTGGGTAAAACCGGGTATTCTGTCTCTCTGTGTGTGTGTGTGTGTGTGTGTGTGTGTGTGTGTACGTGCGTGCGTGCATGACACACTTGAAAATTACTTCATGTGTTTGGACCAGGTACTGCAGACTGGTAAAGCCAAGTGGGTGACCGCCTCGTTTGTTATCATCAAAGTCTGCTTATTCACTACTTAAAAGTAACTGACACAGACAAGTGCTCACACATACACACATCTCTGGTGAAGAAATGGAAAATCACTAGAACGTGGCACGGATTTATTACTCTTTGTTCTGTGCAAAATAAAAAAGTGGACATTTAGAAGATGACAGCTAATGAAACTCTAAGTGCGCTAGCTGCTGAAGCTGGATGGTGGGGTTACCGGAGGACAAGGGAATAAAATATGGTGTGTAAAACGTGTGAGTTCAAATGTAGGTTAAGGCGGTTGTTTATGGTTTAGGATAAACATCCTAATGCAGATCGTGCCAAGAGCTGAACTCAATCTCAGGTGCTTTTAGAAAATATAAAAGAATATAAACTGCAGCTGCATCCAGATATAGGCCTATTGAAGCATGTCTTGATGGCGACAGAATCTTTACTTAGCATGCAGGTTCTTTCGTCAGGGCTACAAATATGCTGCGTGACATTTCAGGCAAAGATCAACAAGCCAGAGAATTTAGCTCTCCACAAACCACAAAGTCTCAGTTACTCTGTCTGAAGTCATGAGAGCGTTTAATTCAGATGACTTTAAGCTACACATGAGAGTGAAAAAAAGAAGAATGGCAGGAGGGCCAAGACCTTTGGTCTCATTTAGCCTCCAACAGCTTCACCTTCTGCTCTCTACAGCTCAACATCAGAGAGCCAGGCAGGGCCAGGGAGGGCCAGAGGACCAGGGACATGAGCCAGGGGCAGGATGTCACGTCTAACCCTGAACCCACCAGCCAAACCAGCAAGGCTCTGTGGGACGCTCCGTCCCAGCTTTGAGAACAAAGGAGAGGGTCTGACACTGGCCAGGCAGCGCCCTGTTCCTGGCTGGACTCCAAGTCTTCTAGGACCCTTTAAGGCTGCTCTGCAGGACCATGTCCAGGCTTTGGCACTGCTCAGAAGTTTTCAACCCATCGCACATGGAGCTGTGCGCCTGTGCCAGGAGATGTGACCTGGCAGAAAGGACTTTCTTCCCAACACAGAAGACAAGAATACACTGAGATGGAAACACAGATAAGAGTCAGTCTCTTAGAATGTAGCATCACACAGACCAATCTTAACACAAAGGAGCAGCTCAGGTGGAGGCTTAAAAGTGTTACCTTACAATTACTTTTACAAACTCTCCAGTACGTCTATGAACACTGTATGGAGGCACCATAATACGACTTTCACAATGCTGCTGGTATCAGTTACATAAACAATGCAGCTCTATAGCTCCTCAGGGAATGAGAGTACTGTATGAACAATTGTGAAATTCCAATATTTTAGTATTCCTCTAAGTTGTGTTGTGTTAACGAAGGCCTTTTAAGCTTCAACTAAATCGACAGTGATTAGAATCAAAGTTCTGAAGTGGAAAGTTTACAGCACAAATGATTTCTGTACAACTTTTCCGTCCAAATTAAAATGATGAAACAATAAAAAAATAAATTATGTTTTTCCCTCTGTTAGTCAATTAGAGAGCTAGCTCCTAAAGTATGTCTTTGTTTACAAGTTGACAATAATACATTCTTTTTGATATTTTATCTATGTTATTTAATTATTTTCCTATTTATTCAAATTTCCAAATATTTCCAAAGTGCTTTTCACTCCCACGTTTTGTGTGTGAAAAGCCCCACCTCATGCACAGAGGGCCCAAATGGAGGGGATTTTTTGTTTTGTTTTGTTTTGTTTTTAAACGTATTATCCATATTAGTGTGGACATGGTCTCAGCAAAAGTGATGGGTACAGAGAGTTCCCAAAGAAATGGGAAAGTGGAAAGGAGGGGTCGGTGGATAAAATGGAGAGAGGGAGTGGTGTTGAAGGAGTCTGAGTGGTGTCCAGCAGGGTTCAAGTGCTGGTGTTTTGGTCCTTAAAGAGGCAAGCAGCAGGACTGAGCTCCAGAAACCAGTAAACCTCCAACACAATGACAGTGGAGTTTTGGGGCTCCCCATCTTTGAGACTCGAACAATTCCACAGTATGTCTGTGCATTAATGAACTACTCAGGCTTATATGCAAATCAGACAATGGAGTGAGACACTGTGCATGTGCTGAGAGCGTGTTTGAGCGCGGGTGTGTTTCTGTGGGAGTGTGAGAGCGCAAAGGTGGGAACTGGGCAACCTTCTCACCCTTGTTCTGTGTTCCTCCCCAAGGGTAAAATAGGAAGAAGTGGGGAGGCTGCGAACAAGATGCTGCAATGGCAAACACACAAAAACAGATATGGGGGGTTGGGGAGTAAATGCCAGTGCAGGGGGGGGTTAGGTGCTGTGGTAACAGCGTTCTCAGACAGAACAGTGTGATCAAGATTCAACACACAGACACATAAACAGAGCAAACACACTCACATGCATTCCATACACAGACTCCCAAACTGAGAAAATGGGCAAAGCACAATGCAAACTCTAAAGCAAGATGTAAATGGAGAGAAAGGTGTGGCACTTTGCCATAATCCCCAAAAAGACATCATTCTCCCATGGGCAAGAACAAGCTCTGGGAATATCTGAATGAAATGACTGAGAAATAGAGGAATTAGTAGATGAATGAGAGAAAGAACCTTGGCCAAACTAATGGACTTTCTTTCACCGTCCTCCTGAAGCTATAGATCTTTAAGTGGCGTTTGGTGTGAATGTTTGTGTGAGTCGCGGCTCCTGTGTGCGCATGTACATTATGCATTTACGAAAAAGTTTCCACAGTACATCCACTGTGCTTGTGTAAAAAAAAAAATATATGCATACATCTGTGCATATGTGCCACACACTTCTTGCCTCCGAGTTGATGTTGCGAGCATGACCTCTCGCTCAACCTTTAATGTCTTCAGCAGCCTTATCCTCTCTTCCTTGCCTTTGCCTGTACCTCCCCTACATCCCCTTTTTTCTCTCTCACGCTCCCTCTGTCGGGATTCACTCCATCGAATCTACTTAAATCTCTCCTTGTTTTTAACCCTCTTAACTTTACTGCGTATGAATCAGCTGTTTAGGCGTAATAACTATTCCATGTACATGTGAGCATATAATACATATGCGTGTTTACGTTGGAGACATAAAAGCTCTCTGACGAACAATATATCTTTAAGGTAAAGAATCTATCATTAACCAACTGTGCTCCTTAATATGTTAATATACTAAGCTGGATACACTTATGGACGGCAACATTCAAGACTGCAGTATATGAAAAATTAAGCAGGTGACATGTGGAAAACAAAATGAAAAGAACAGAAGTAGGGTCCTGTAGAGGCCTTTGCACCTATGATAACAAAAGTAGAAGAGGAAAAAAAGGGGAAGGACGGTCTTCCTCTTCCTTTATAAGCAGGCAGTTGGGACCTTTAATTCCTGACAGAAACTTATATGATGCAAAAGTAATCAGAGGAACGCCACTGTGGTCCAGGAGGACCAGTTCAGGGAGGAGGGGGATAGACTGAGAGAGAGAGAGACAGAGAGAGAGAGAGAGAGATACGTAAATAGCGCGAGAGAGCGATCAACACATTTCTTGACACATGACCCTGCAGCATCATCCTGATGCGCCCATAGAACAGCTGAACTTTATCGTCTTTACTCTTTACTCTGACAATGCAGCGGAGAACAGATCATGGCTCACGTACAGAGAGATGTTGTGGAACGTGAGGCTCAGTGTGAATCATTAAAACACCAAACAGACAGAGCAGAAACATTTGTCTCACGCGAAATGGGCTTGCACATCAAAATGTTGGTCATATATCATCGTGGCATTTTGTGTAGCGGGGAACATTTCAGTGAAATATTATAAACAAAGCATGGAAATACATTGATGAGCTCAGTGATGTACATCCATTAAAACAGGTTGTCATTCTAACCCAAATTAAACATTTCAGGACAGAGAAGTGGAACAGTAATTTAGTATGCGTTGCCATTATCTTATTTGATTCATTTTGTGGAACTCAAACTAGGATCGTCTATTGTTGAGACAGTCCTTTGTTACCAAAGGTCAAAAATATTAAAATATCAAACATGCAGATACACTGTATAATTCAATGTAATCTTTTTTAGAATTTGGTTGTTGTGACAGAATAAAAATCAGCTGAGCTATTTAAACTGAAGATGCTGTTTATACAAAGGTGAGAAACATGAGAGATGTGTCGCAGACGATACATACCTTGTACCGCATCTTGGGGCAGGAGTGAATGTAAAAGCCCAGGTAGTAGTAGGACAGCTTGGGGGACTGTTTCTGCAGATGCCTGGTGAAAGCGATCTCCCTGTGGTGGGTGGGAAACACATGAACACACCTTTTCAGAGAAGTACCGCAAAGACAGGCACTGCTTTCAGAAACAGCACACATACTTGTAGCTTGATGTTTATTTCTTAAGATGACGGCTCACACCAGCAGCACTTGCTGCTTTGCAGTCAATCCCTGGTGCATGGGACAAGCACTGCAGTAAATTTCAGATGGTACAGAATGTTTGTTTGTCTACATTGTATTTATCATCATTTTGGCATCAATTAAATAAACAACATAATTTCTTTTTAAACTTCAATTAAAGTTCAGGACATTTAAAATATAAAGTAGTTTTCATTGTGTTTTAGCTGTAAATATATACACATGCGGTTAAGACTGTCTAAGCCAATAATGACAGATCAGAACTGACCAGACATTTGCGTCACTTAGAATATATTAGTTAATATTAGAATATTTAAGTGTAAATGAGGGCAATGAGAAATAAAATAGGGACTAGCAGCTCCGACTAGAGCAGTGCCCAAGCTGAGGAAGTAAACACCCACACTCAAAAAGGCAGCTTTTCTTGGTCTCATTTCATTACACAAAAACAACTGCCTTCTCTCTATCGGCATTGAGCCCTTGACCAGAAAAGGAGATGGTGAAAAAAAGAGGGAGAGAGCGTGTAAAATAAAGATTTAGAACTTGGAAGATTTATACAGCTTCTTCAAATACAGTAAATGTCTTGCTCGCTTTATTTTTCCCCAATAGTTTCTCCCTTAATTGCATCCTTTTACTAAACGCCTATTTTCCCCCTTTTCCCTCCACCATTTCCTTCACTATTCCATAACTAAATTCCAGCTCCTCTTTCTTCTCCCTTTTTGTTTCACTCTTCCTTCCACCCCTCTGTGTTTCACCCGCTTAAATGAAGGGGGAGAATTCTCTTTCTTACAATACTTAAGAGAGAGAGAAAGAGGCCTTAAAATAAAATAGATGCACTGAAAAATAAGACATGGGACAAAGCAGGCCAGGACAGGGAGGGGGAGAGAGAGGGAGAGAGAGAGAGCAGGAGGAGAATATAAAAGAGGGGGGGGTCAAGAAAGAGAAAGGGAGGGAGAAGAGAGGCAGCTAGAGCGAGGTGCTAGAAGGTCACCCGCTTGCTGCCAGGTTCCTGGGTTCCCATCCCCTCTCCACAAAAGGGCCCGGCAGGCCTGAATTGGGGGAGGGGGGTCAAGAGAGACGAGGGGCCCATTCACAAAAAGCCCTGTGCCCCCCCCCCCCTTCACTTGAGGCCTTCACACCCCCACCTCCACCCCCATGGCAGCAGCTTGAGTCCGCCATTATCCCCTCTTCAGCCATCTGACACTCCAGCACAAGCCAATTATCAAGCCCTCTGCTCCTGCACAGCTTCGCTCATACTGATGTGCATACACATACACACCCAGATACAAAGGGCCCATAATAGTGCGCACCACGAGGTACTTACTGCAGCC
This sequence comes from Seriola lalandi dorsalis, assembly GCF_002814215.2. Taxonomy (NCBI): domain Eukaryota; kingdom Metazoa; phylum Chordata; class Actinopteri; order Carangiformes; family Carangidae; genus Seriola; species Seriola lalandi. Next base: position 2,526,919 of record NW_019525023.1, read on the forward strand.
TCGCATGCATGCGGAAACATTTCATTACCAAACACTACAAGAATAGTGTTGATTAGCCAGATATAAAATACAGAGTGAGCTACTAGTGGTGGGAAGATACAGAAGCTTATTTAACTAAGGAAAATAGCCTGAACTCACACAGTATATCTATGTACTCTATATAAAACAGCCAGTCTGCAGGATTAAGATGGGGCCAATCCAGGCCTTTCCGATGGATAAGCAATCGCTATGTCGAGCTCGATCCATTTCCAATCCCTCATTTGTGTACTCTGGCTAAGCAGCTGTCAAAAATGCTCCATCGGGATCCCTTAAAAACTGGAAGTGTACAAAGTTGGGAGCACGTTAAAGCCAAATGAACTGAATAGCACACAAAACAAACAAAACAGCAGCCTGCAGTTCCAATCACTGATACGAGAGGATGCGGCAGCGAGAAAGCCATGTGCACAGAGCCTCTTCGGGTTTAAAAAATGCTGCTTTGCATCTGCTAAATTTTGCAGGTGCAAGGTACCTTTAAAGACTTGAACTGTACATTTACAACTTTAACTGCTTTCTTTCCTCTAAAATGTATACACAACAATATGAGATGCTATACAAAATATAATAGAAAATGACTAACAGAAAATCCAAATCCAAAATCTCATTTCAATATAAGCTCACTGCAGGCTCTAAGTGCATTCTGCCACTTCTTGTGTATAAAAAAAAAATATACATGTACATCAAAAAACATGGGACTGGATGCCACATCAGCAAATGCTGAGTATTTAAGGACTTGGATCAGGATGAGGGGCAGCACAATATAATCAGGAGATCCCCATAAGAAAGTGATCCAGGTTGGACACCAGCTGCGTTTCCTACACAGTGCTGCAGGCACCTCATTATATGCCTCTTTTCTTCTCCTCCTCCTTCTTCACTTCTCTCCTCGGGGCCTGAGGCAGAAGGAGCTACACTCCTGCAAGAAATTTCTCAACACCCCCCTCTCCTGTTCCTACTGCTGAATCACACACATGCTGCTGCACAGAAGACCACAATGCACACAGTGCTGTTCTTGTTTTGTGAAGCCTAACATACATATTTAACCCGAAGTGTAACATCATCCAAACTCTATACCTGTTTTCCCAGATGACAACTAGGGAAAAATGCCCCAACAAATCAGGGTTCCCACTAAGGCATTGTGTAAAATCCCAAAACTTTTCCGTGTCTTTCCACAACCTTTCCATGGCCGCTTGTCACTACAACAACAATAAACTTCTGTTACATATTTTACACGTAATTCCTCCATGATTTTTAAATGCAGTTTCTTTAAAGGAGAACACTTTTACATGGTTGAACAGCCCAGGTTCCAGTCACGCTGTGAAGAAGCAAAACTATCTCATGTAATGAATGTTTCTTTAGTGTGTGTGCATGTGTGTGTGTGTGTGTGCGTGTGCGTGGGGGGG
>NW_019525023.1:2528374-2541615 GCF_002814215.2 Seriola lalandi dorsalis
GGGGGGGGGGGGGGGGGGGGGGGGGGGGGGAATTGTGCACATGCATCCTGTACAATAAGTCTTGGACAGAGTCAGCCAGGCCAAGCAGACTAGGGAGTGTCCAGACCTGATCAAAGGCCTGGGTTCTGGTGTCTGTAAACAAGCGGGAGGATTTCAGTCCTGCTGGCTCCCTTCTCCAAGGCCTCCTCCACACACCGAGCACTCTGTTACTCTTGGAGTCAGACTCTTAAAATAATAAGTGATGAGGAGCTGTGTGCTTATGATGACCAGGGTGTTCCCTCTATATGAGCAGAGCCTGTCTGTTCTAACTGCCAGGCTGACTTAGTGCATGATGCACACACACTTGAACGCTCGCAACTCGCATACGAACACCTGTACACACTAACTTTATAGTGGAGATCACCCAGTCTCGCACATCTGTGCAGAAATATTTTAAAAAGCCTTTCTCATATTATTGGGTTACATTTTACAGGAAACGCCAGATACGTGTGCCTGCAGTGTATGTGTGTGTGATCTCTTATTTCATCTTGGCAGAGAGAACTGTCGTCAGCTGAACCACAAACAGAGCACTGCCTCAGCCAATCAAGTGCGAAGAAAGAGGTATTTTTCCCCAACCTACAGTATTATGGCACTTATAGTATACAGTTCTAAGGAAAGATAAAAAAAAATTTGGGAGGGGCTGAAAAGATCAAGAGTCCGGGAGAGAGCAGGTTAAGAGGAGGGCAGATATGAGGGAATGAAAAGAGAGGAAGAAGAAAAGAAAGAACAAAGAAATAGGGCTAAAAAACAAGACGAGAATGTTCAACAATGAGAAGAACAGCATTACCCCTCCTTAAAGGGAGATACATGTTGCATTGGCCCTATTCATTTTAAGACATAGTACAATTACTGTGAAAAATGCAGATATTGATAAGAAACAAAAACATGGTCCTGATTTTATGGAACATGAGCACAGACACTGTCCCTGGTTAGGAGACTATTCCTCTCCATCATCATCTCATATGAGAAGGCTTTTAAAACAACAAAAAATGGGATGAGGTGGCTCGTCAAAGTCCTGGGAACCAACCTGAGAGCAGAGTAGGAGCCTAGAGACATTGAGGCAAATTCTGGGTGGTAGTACAGGTAGACAGAAGACACACAGGTAGGCAGGATGTCGATCACCCCCACGGCCACGATGCGTCCGTCCAGCCAGTACTGCTGATGGAAGGAGCCGTAGCCCACCTCGGGCCCATCGGGAGAATATTCGGCCTGTGGAGAGGAGAGTGAAAAACAGTAAGGGAAAGTGGTCGCTAATCAAAACAGTAACAGTACTCTTGTGTGCAATAGAGGCTATATGTAAAACATATAAATCACAGCAGAATGAGAATGTGGTATTTAAAAGGATTGTTTTCACTTTCTACTACAGATCTACTTTCTCTGTCTTATATACACACACCTGTACTATGGTGTATTATAACCCCGGCTTTTCCCCGCCAGGCCTCACGCATTATGTGTGGGGGTGTACAGTAGCCTCACGTTCAGCCTGCTAATGGCTCCCAAATGTGGAGCGAGAGCAGGAGCAGGGTGGATTTTGGGGGGTGGGGAGGGACTGGTCACAGAAACACTCCAGGAGAGGACTTTTTAATAAAAAGACCCTGCATGAGCAAAATCCATTTCACCAGGCGGTAGTGGAGTGTTGCCAAGCTTTCTCCTATATATGTCTGTGTCTGCTCTCTCCATGAGGCATGAAAGAATGTGGGCGTAGGTGTGCACCCGCGTGCCTCAGTCTACCCCATTAATAAAACAGTTAAGTGTTTGACACACATTGGAGTTTCTCATAGGGATCCGCACGCTGGGTTTTTCAATCAAGTGGCTTGACTGCTTTTATCACAGAGGCTTAAGACGAGAGGCTTGGGGTTAGGGTTAAAAGTCATGTTAAGCTAGGGTATTGGTTTATGTTTGTGTGTGTGTGTGTGTTTGTGTGTGTGTGTGTGTGTGTGCGCCTGTCTTCAGTACACGAGTAACAGGATCCTTCTCCTCTGCCAACTTTCATCTGGACCCAATTAAATAGCGCAGACGCTGCTAGTTATCACAACACTGAGAGAGTGAGCTCTCTTATCCAGCATGTACACTGGGCCCACACTCTAAATTTCACCAAACACACACACACACACACACACACACACACACACACACACACACACACTCACACTCACACTCACACTCACACTTACACTCACACTCACACTCACACTCACACACACACCCTGCAGCTCTGTGACCCCACAGGGCTGAACATCACCAATGGGGTGACTGTGTGCCACATTCCTCCTTTGCACCATGTAAGGTTTTCTTAAGCAGAGCTGGTAATATAAATAAAACTATATCCCTCCGGCTCAGGCGCTTGGACACCCAGGTCTGATTTCATGTCTGACACAATGTACACTAGAGTCCATTTATTCTTTTTTTATGTGTGGGTAATTGGGTGGGGAGGGATGATTACATCGTCTAAATGCTCCTCCACATCACAGGACATATGATATGACATAGAGATGATGTGGGTTTACTGCACATTAGCTGTAAATGACTGGCAGAGGGAAGAACCTAGAATAAAAATGAACCGTTATGTGGAGGAGATAGCTGGGGGGGTGCTGAAGGGTGACAGACACCACATCTGGAGCAAGCACTGCACTCTACGTCGCTGTGTATTTGTGTGTGTGTGTGTGTGTGTGTGTGTGTGTGTGTGTGTGTGTGTGTCTGGGGGAACTGTCCGTCTGTATAAGCAGGCAGCCTGTTATTTCTTGGCACCGGCACTCCCAGAAACACTGGAGGCTTTGTCAGAGGCCCCTCGGCATCATTTAGAGGTTGTAAGTAAAAGGAGAGCGAGCTGAGCGCTGATCAGTGTGTGTAAGAGAGGGAGATTTTTCTTACCTCACCTCGAGTATACATGCTCGAGCACAATTCTATGAACGCGAATGCCAGCGTGATAGAAGTAATGGCTGCCTGGGTCTGTATGTTTGTTTATAAGTTCATACCACGTTCAAGGCTGATCTTGTCTGACCGACCCGTGCGTCACCTCAGACGACAGCTTAATGGTTGTGTCCTTGCCGCTGTGACAACAATCTAAACATTCTCTGGAGCACATCAAACCACCCCAGATCCTCCACTGCAGCCCCAAATCACTCTCATATGGCCTAAACACAGGGCCATTTGAGCAGGGAGGTTTGTTTCGCCTGCTTAGAGAGACACTTATCGGAGCAGCTCATTATGTAAAACTGTTTGAAACAAGGATCCAATATATGATATTCACTTTACAGCCCAGAGCTGAGGTATTAAGTACAATAAAAATACCTTGCTGAATTAGATCATGATTGTATATTAACAAAAACTTCAACAAAAATGCTGTTATAATTATGTAAATCGCAAGGGTTGCAACATTTTGTAGAAATGACTTCAGTGGCTTTACGGGACTCATGTGTGACATTTCAAGGACATTACTATATGGGGCTGAAAAGACACACTGATCAAAAGCCCCAATTTGGACAAAGAGGGAGACATTTTATTTAATGTGATGAAACCACAGCTGTTTTGAACATTGTTTTAGGCTTGACTCCTGCTTAGAGGGTTTGGATGTGTCAGATATCAGTTAAAGAACAGATTTTGGAAATAGCTGTGACTTTATCCCATTTCCTCACAACAATCTGTGAATTACACAATAATTTTTGGGGTTGGATTGATTTCTATTCCCCGTTTCCTTGTACTTTTTCTGTTTTCTATTTTTGTAGCATGTCTTTACCTATTAAGCTTTTTCATGTGGATAATAAACATATTATTTCCAAGTAATACTACAACACTCAGCAGACTCCTGTGATGTGTGGTTTCGTAGGTCAATTGTGCTGAACATGTTTACTACAGTTAACTGCTGTAGATAAACAAGCAGATTAAGTCTATTAATTGCTCAGTTGCTAATAATTGCTTTTGGGTGGAAATCATTCAGTGGAGGAGCAGTGTTTACCATGTTGCCACTTTTTTCTTCTGCTAAACCTCAACTCTGTGTGACTCTGTTGTTAGACCTGCTGTAGCAATTATGCTGTTATGATGTTATGATTGTGGCACAGACCAACAACTATAGAACTAACTGGGGCTGAATGGTTTGCAAAAAAAGCACACTGCGATTATTTTGGCAGATGTTGCGTTTGTGATATGCCTCAAAATGTGAGCTGGAATGGTCATTTTTGCATTTTCACAAATGGAAATAAAATGATGATGTCATTTTTGTTGGGTTTTGTACCAAACAAGTATGTTCCCTTATGTCTGGAGGACATGAGTTGCAGGCCCAGGGCGTATCTGTAGGTACACAATTAATTCTTCAGCCCTAGAACTAAGACATTGTAAACTTTCTCTCCTTATTTAACTCACAAATGTGCATCCACACACAACTGCAAATCTCTCCCGAGCAACACCTGCAAACAGGCTGCAGGTGTAGCACAGCTCACATCATGAGCACCTCTTATTGTCGCTCTGCAACAGTACGCATTTCTCCCATGCTTTAAAAGGACAGAGTGAAATTTATTTTAGTATTTAACTCATTTACAGAAGAGTCTGTTGTTTCACTCTAGATGCAGCTAGTAGACCTTTTCTGCTTTTGGCTTACAGGTGGGGCATGTACAGTGAAGTCTGTGTGCTCACCAGTGTGGTATGTCAGCTGGTGCCTTTCCTGCTGATGTGTATTTCATTTACTTTACATCATGAGAATTCTCATCCTCTTCCTCCTCGGGAAGTGAACACACAGAAACACAGACGGACAAATAAAGAGTTTCAGAGGAGTGGCTAAGGGCCTGGGTCTATAAAAAAATAAAGTGACTAATTGGTGGACACCTCTGTTAATGAGTGTTTGCCCCTAGGTTAGACACATTAGGAGGCTGTAAAGACAAATAAACAGAAACAGAATGAGTGCGTGAACCCCGCACAGCCCATAAAACCCAGAGTTTCTTGACCTCGCCAAGGCCAAGTGCAGCGAGAGACACCTGCACGACTGCTGCTCATGTCTGCGGGCACTGATGCGCCACTGTTTATCAGACAGCACAAATGTGTTTTTACTTGTCTGTTTGTTTGTTTTAAATATAAAAAAAAACAAAAAAACAACAGAGGAATCGGTAACAGCTGATGTTAATTACGTCTGAGTTTCAGCACGAATCCTCTGCAATTTTGGTAAAATGGAGCAGGGCAAAAAACAAACAAGTCAGACAACCTGGCTCCTAATTAGCTGCAGTTGAATTTTTAAGTATGCTGTTTGCATACATTTGTATAAATGCAGGCTTACATGTGAGCTGATCAACCACACAGTATGCAGGTCCATGTGGTGAGTGTCTGTGTGTGTGTATTTTAATAGCACCCTGATTGGAGACAGATGGAGGCCAACACGCAGAGGTAGCTCAGAAAGCCACGCATAATAACTCTGAAATGGAGAGCATTTGGAGAAGACAGAGAGGGAGAGGGAGAGAGAGAGAGAGAAAGAGAGAGAGAGAGAGATCAGAAAAAGGAATAAAAACAAGTCGGGCGAGAGGAGGCCAAATGAGTGAAGACGGCCCCCTGAATCAGTCTCAGAGGAGGGGACAGTGGAGGCAGGAAGATATGTGAGGCCACAGTACGTGTGCGCACGTGTGTGTGTGTGTGTGTGTGTGTGTGTGTGTGTGTGTGTGTGTGTGTGTGCGCGCAGACCTGTGTAATTCACTGTGCCTGGACGCCTGCCTTGACGAGGTGATAAAAGCTTGTTTCCTATAAACACTAATGATGTTCATTAGTGAAGACCTGAGGGGGCCCACAGGGCAGCACAGAGTGACTGTGTTTGTGTGTCTCTGTGTCAGTCAGTTCGTGTGTGCTCTTGGACCTCAATCCTATTAAAGTGGCTGTTATAAGTGCCCATCCTGGGTCTAATTGCTGGTGTAATTATCCTGACCCAACACGTCCACTGGTGTTTCTGAAGGCAGCAGCTCACCAGGCCTGCTCAGCACTCAGTGATGCCTGGATGCACCTACATCTCACTCAGTGACCACAGAGAATATGCACATCTTAACTACAAATCCTCTTCCAGATGCCATCAACATCCTTCATATCATAACCGGCTAAATCTTTAATTTGTAAACAGATTACCAGCAAGATTGTATTAATTAATGCACCAGAAGCTGAAATCAAACTTCCTATGGAGCCTAAATAATTCCCTGTTTTTGCTAACTAGACCAATAGCCATCTGTTAGGTCCCAAATTAGTGCCCACGAAGCTGCCTCATCAGCCGGTAATCTGTACCACACCGAACAACGTGAAGAGTGTGTGGTGTGTCCCGTTCTGTCAAGGCCAGAAGAAAGGACTGATCTGAAGACCCTGTGCTGAACACAGACGCAACGCAATCTGGACACCACATTTCACCGTTTTCCTCCCTCAACACCCCCCTTTCACTTCAACGGGGCTAAATTAAAGCCCCTCCAATATGAAACAAAACCCCCTCCTGAATCCCTTAACCCACCCCTCGATCCAGCTGGAGGGCTCTTGAAGAGATAGAGCGAAGGTGGGTGGGTAGGTATGTGCTGCATGAGGGGGAACTAGTGTGCATTTATCCCCCTCTTGAGTGTGCTTGATGAAGAACTAAATACTGAAACGCTGGACATTTTTAAAATCATTATCTTCATCTATGACAGTAATTTCCCCGGGATGACCTTGTCTTTGTTGGAGCAAATCATTGCAGGTAACACATATGGATGAACCAAGGCATTTAAAAAAGGGGTTTTATTAAACTGTCAACAGGCCAAAGGAAATACATACCTCTAGTGGTGAATCACAGAGAAATCTCCGGAACTGTGGAGGGAGACAGAGGGAGGGGGAACAGAGAGAAAAACAGTTAGTTCTCTGGGTCACCAACCTTTTAGAAAAAGCATAAATGAAAACCATACATGCATCCATTGCTGTCCTACATAGTTTATCCCTCCCTGTTTTCTCCCTGCTCAGGTGTCACATATCAAATGCAGCCCCCCCCATTCACAAAGGGGCATAAAAAGGAAGATTGTATTTTCACAAATGAAAACATTTAGCCTATCAACTAAAGCTCACAGTCCAGGGAGGACATAGTGACAGCTTAAATACGCAGCGTCGCTGATGTCAAAATAGCAGATTTCTTAACACGCTTAAAAATGCACATCAGATACCAATTACTGGGGGACTTTATGTCTGTGGAAACTTTAAATCTTTCTTCCATTCTCTCTACTATTTCCTTTGCTCCTTCTTTTTTTTTTTTTTTGCGCCAGAGTTGAGAGCAGTGTGTTTACAGATGAGCTGACCTGCAGGACTGGAGGACAAACATAGCACGCTTCCACGTTTAGGGCCAAAACCATTCTATAATGAGAAAAAAGTGGAGTAGTGATGGACAGCTTTATTCAAGTCTATCTCACCCTCATACGCACACTCATAAACACATGTTTCAATTTCATATTTCACAAGGAAATGCTACAATCCAGCTGCGTCGTTCGTATACTGTATGCTATGTTCAACTTCGGGTCCACTGTCTGCGTGAGTGAGTGAAACACGGGTGTAGAATAACACCAGAGTATCATAAACATAGGATACAAAGGGTCCAGACAGGACGGGATATAAATGAAAAAAATAAACAAGGTTGGATATAAATGATGTAAAATGGCTCATAAAATAGGAGGTAACATAATGACACTCCTTATTAACCAAAGGCTGCCATTAATGTGTTGCTTTTTTCTTGGTTTACCTCACTCAAACCCCGACTCCAGCTTGGGTTTGACTTATACAGGCTTATTAATGGCAATATATTTGACAGAAATAGCCAATGGCTGATACTTTGAGCAGATTTTAGGAATTTCATTACCTCCCCAAAGTTCTACTAAGTCAGAGTTTGCTCCCCCCCCCCCCTGTAATCCTGTTCTTGTCAGAGTGGAAAATAGCACTTTGGACACTTCAAATCTACATTCAAACACATGCTAATTGCATGTCTCTGCGGTGGGTTAACCGGAAGTAAATGTTGTCAGTGACAAATAACAGACTAGTAACTGGGTAAAAAGACCAGTACAATTGCTGGTATTTGGAACAGGACTGGTCTTTCGCAGATCCTCTGTCAATAAATCTTGGTTTTCCTCTTATATGAGGCAGCTCTGTACTGCCATATAGAGGTGGCGGCCGTTCCTTCTCGTTACAACCGAGATGCTCGACGGGTTACTGGAAATTCCCACAAGCACACCAACATCCTCTGTTTGTGTGTTAGTGTGTCTGTGCACAGCAGTACAGCTAGTAATAGTGATGACTGCTGAAGGCATGGTTCACTGGGTGGGACAGTCCTGGCTTAGATGCAACTCAAAGTCCTGCCAGTAGCCTGAACTCATCCAAAAGAGTGTGTGTTTCTCCATTTGTCTGCCACAGCTGATGTATGTGTTGGTGACACTAATACAGTGTTCTCCAACACGGGGGTTGTTTTGGCAGACATGAGCTAAAGAATGATGCACTGTCATCTGTCATTTCTATTTTACCTTTGCCTGAGGCAAAGACCCAAACAGTTTTCACTGCCTTTCAGACTCGCCCACTCGAGTTGGATTCTCATCAGAAAAAATGACTAAATCCATAAAATATTAGTTAAGTTAGAGTCATAAAAATAAGCAAATCTATAAAATATAAGGATCGAGCAAGGAACTTGCAGAACAAAAAAACAATTCATGCATTGCAGCAGTGCATATAAGTCTTGCTGAGAGGTGCTGTGCTGAGCTGTAACAGTCTCACAAATTGTGCAACACGCCTTTTCCCTCAATTCAACCTCACGCCAGGGTGGAGAGGAGTAGAGGGGAATGCAGAAAGAATACATACATATTATTTAATGTAAATGTATTAAAATTCCATTCACCTGCTGAAGAGAAAAGGATTTTGCTTAACTTTCACACTTTCCATGACCAATATGGAAATCAGACTGACTACATCTGTTTAGTCGACAGTGATCCTTGCTCATGCGAAAACATTCTTATTGAGTTCTCCACCTGTGTAACCAATGCCAGTAAAGTGTAATTTTCCACTCCTAATTCTGCAGTGACTACTGCTTTGCCAGTCAACAAATTACCAACAGCAAAGCCTCACAATGTGTAATACTGCTGAGGGGCACAAATGAAACTTTTGTTTAAAACTCTCTCTCTCAAAAAAAAAAGGAAAACTAAACGGTTTACCAACAGCTGCAGTTATTAGATGACATCATTTATAGAGACCATGCTACGACACTGGCTGCTGTGAGTCTCCAGTGGACTTGGTAGTAAAACGCTGTATTATTTGATTATTTGATTACTAGTGTACAAGTGTGTGAACTTGGGTGTGTGTGTCATGTTAAGTTCTGACACCTATGAGGACCTCGCTCCTCCTCCTACTGCTGGGGGGCTGCTGGGTAATCACACCGACAGGAACAAGCAGTGGAGCACAGCAGCCTTTCACTGCTGCGTTAACCTCGCTTGGCTGGGTGAGGCTGCTCTCCTGGAGCCTGGCAAGGTTGACCCCTCTCTGGTCACTGACAAACAACAGACCACACGGTCCTGAAAGGCTGACACAGACACAGATACACACAGACACACACACACACACACACACACACACACACAAACACACTCTGCAAGAGACAGACAGTCTCATGTGTAGGCACAGTCACTCAAGCACCGAAGACAATAAGGGAACAAACATGTGAATACAATCTCAGCTTCCTCTCTCCCTCTATCTCTAATACAACAACACATATGCCTGTAAACGGAGCCGAGTGCAGAGTACCTTCTGGAACGTTCTCATCACCAACACATGGAGTCCATCACTTCCTCTCTAACTCTCCCTTTCCTATAGTAAACACTCATCTGTGTACGATTAGGAGGGCAAGCAGCCGTCTCTTAGACACACACACACACAAACACACATACACAAACACACATGCACACACAAGCTGTCGTGTCTTCACTCGCGCACATACAGTACATATAAACACACACATCTGCTTAAACCTAATTGCCACTTAAACCCCTCGTCACTGTGCTCTTTACTTACTCAAATTGCTGTGCTTATTTGAGCGACAAGGTGCTTGTATTCCGTCTCACATTATAAAACAATAAAAACAACCCCAACACAGTTTTTTTTCTCCATCCCAAACTTCTGCTGACTAGATCTTTGTTGATCTCAGAGTGTATGAAGGAGCTTCAGGAACCTAGCTGCAAGCAGATCTATGATGATAAAGCTGCTTACAGCTTACATTGAATTTTTCATTATTGTGCATAAGCATGTTGCAAATAGCTTTAGGATAATCTCAGCCAAAAGTTATTTTTCCATATACTTTTCTCTTTTTTCACGTGTCTAGGTTGAGGCTCTAGCCATCAACAAGAGTAAATACAGATTTAACAGGATTTGTATTCCTGAAAATGAATGCCACATGTGCTGGAACTCAGAGTCACGGCTCAGCACAACAGTTAAGAACAGTAAGTGTGAGTGAGAGTGTGTGTGTGTGTTTGTGTGTGTGTGTGTGTGTGTTTGTGTATATATGTGTGTATATGTGCATATGTCTAAATAATTGCAAGTATGTGCTTCAGCTCTGTCAGGAAACCAGGATTGGATGTGGATGGAATAATGTCTGGCTCCCTTCCAGTCATGGTATGACAGGAAATGCATGCATCCTTAAACAAATAAAGCCATTCCGCTCTAGGACATCATACTGTCTAATGATAGTACAATTTTGGCAGGGTAATTCAACTTGCACAAACACACAATCTCTCCTATCGCCTGGCTCAGAGCCAGGCTGATGGTATTCCACATTCTGTCCCTAGGTAATACTTTAATAGATTAATAAATACCTCTGTAAATACTAAATGACCCAACTTCCTAGGTAGCAGCACCAGGCCTAGAATGGCATGGCACCAGAATGTGCCATCACCACATCAACAATGTGTTTCCCATTTCTTTATGAATGCCACAGGACAATGGGGGGGCTCTGAGCTTCTGGGAAGAGAACAGGGGAGTTCACCGGGAGCTTGACAGGCAAGAAAATAAAATCAGCAGCGTTTAGTACTGTGGGCTCAGGAGTGGTTGTCATAGTAGTGAGTCCAACTAAGGGGAATACAGTAAAGTTAAATTTGTTTGAGTGGGAATAATTAGGGCTGGTTGTGTATAAATCAACTGCAGTGAACCTGGAGAGGAAAACATCTACAAGGCTGGTATTAATGTGATACAACACCGAAGTGTCTAGTGGCTGATGCCAGGAGGAGGGAAGTCTTGTATGGACTTGTTTAGAGTCCACCTCTAGAACATCTCCATGAAGCACAGAAAATGCCTGAATGTAGGAATTGTACATTTTATCATCTTTATTAAACCCTGTCAAAATTTCCCTATACCACTCCCTCAGGTAGAGACGTCAAGATGAAATACAATGAACGTGCTCACCTGTAAAAATAATGAACCCAACCTTAATTCACTCTGTGCTTTTACACAACACTACATTCAGTTAGTATCCAACCTGGAAAGACCATCAATTAAAAAAGAACTTTACTTTCTGGGCAACCAGACAGACAGCAGAACTGTTTGTGCAGCTCACACCTTTTTATTTATTTTAGATGTTATTCCTCTAGTTCTTGAACCCATCCAATCCCTGTCCAGTTATAAACCTAAAGCTGAAGCTGTGCACACAAACACAAACACTCACAAACACACACTCCCTATTAATAGAGCTGGTGTTATGGCACTAGGAAAGAATCTGCCACAGTCTGCCCAATCTGACAGTTTTTATTATTTATTAATTACCTTACTTTTACAAGCTGGAGAATTCAGTAATTTACTGAGGCCTGCTGGCAGGAGGGTGGAGGGGGAGGTTGTTTTTCCAGCCCTGAGGGACAAAAGGCCCTCTCAGGTTAGAAAGGATGTCCAGCAATTCTGCATCCTGACTAGACTTTTTCTCCTCTTATATATATATATAATCTGGAGAAAGAGAACCATGCGTATATAATTTCTAATATTTACTGTGTTTTATAAATTCATTTTTAAACGTAATGGCTCTATACTTGGTTACTCTTTGCGTTTCCTGTTCTCATTCATTTCTGGACAATACGTCTCATTCACTGCATAAACTGGTGAACCCTCTCGCTCTCTAGTTTACAGAGTTTACAATTACAGCTTACACATTACGCATACACAAGAATAATGATTAACCGTACAGTAGAAACATTTTAATGATCCTAATTATTTACCAGGGCTACTAAGTGCTTACATTCAACCCTCCAAAATCCAAAAGATTTGACACTAAATCAACAGAAAACAGCAGCAGCAAATTCTCATGTGAATGTTATGTCGTGTATGAAGCTGGAAGAAGCGTGTGCAGTCGTGCCCTAAAGTAGGTGTGGAAAAATAATCATGCAGTACCTCACTCTCACTACATTCGCTGGGGTCATCACCATGAATGGCCATCTGGTAGCGGGTGTACAGTGCCACTGACTGCTCATAGGACGCTGTGAATTGAGGGTCCTCAAAGCTGACCGGCACTAGCCTCACCTTCAAGCACAGGGTGTGGAGGGAAATTGGCGGTAAGGTGGAGGGAGGTTTTATCAGGGTTGACAATGAATGCGAAGACAGTAATTAGAAAATGAATTTAAAAAAAGGAGGGGAGGAAGGATAGATGCTTCGATGGAATGAACAATGCAGGAATCAGCAGTAGAGGTTTTACACAACAGTGTTATACAAGTGCTTTGACATTTTAGGGTTCACATCAGTCTCCTAGTCCTCGAGGCCAGCTGGTAACACAGAAGGTCTGTTTTGAGTTTGAGACTTGATTTATTGATTTAATCAGATTGTTGAACAAGAAGGACACATGAATTTAAAAAAAAGAACCAATGGGATTCTAGGAGACTGAGAGTGTGTTTTTAAAAGAGTAAGATGTCAAGCAACTTGAGGATGAGGCTAGTGCACTGCCCAGCTTGTCTACCACAAATCACCCGGAGAAAACTGGGAACTCACGATTCAACACTCTGCGTGTAAAGTCCAGAGCAGCAGAGATCCAGACTCGTGTCTGAATGGATCATCTCAGCTAGACACATACAGACTCTTCCCACACTACAGACGCCTCAAGAAAGTAAACAGAGTAAAACAGACTGCACGCACAAAGATAATTAAAATCTCATTACCAGCACCTAATCCTAAATTGAAATGAGATTCCATCTCAGACAAAGGGAACTATCATGAGGGTAGGGTGATGGGGG
>NW_019525023.1:2541635-2621386 GCF_002814215.2 Seriola lalandi dorsalis
GGGGGGGGGCACAGACGAGGTAAATGTGTGAAGGCCGGGTGCGCTCAGCTGATGAACTGCCCCCGCCCCCCTCCAAAAAAAAAAAAAAAACTGAAACAACTCAAGACTAACGACCCTGCTGGTCGACTGAGGGCCAACTCCGACACCTGGAGAAACACTGCTCTCAACCGTGGCGTATGGAAACATTTTCCCCTCCATTTCCTCTCCCTTTGACTCACGCTCTTATACACATACACTCTCTTTTAATACTAACATGTTAATTCACTTTTTTTTCATTCATACAGACATTTTGGTTTTTCCCCCTGAGGCTTGATGTTGGAAAGTTGAAGCACCAATTATTTACCAATTCCAATCTTGTTTCCAATTGTAGATATCTAAGGTGCAGTCCTGACTGTGGTTCATTATGATTTAAAATTTAAAAAAAAAAAAGGTAAAAACAATACCCATTACATAATTAAAGTATAAACTTAACAATGACTAACTGTTACTAAATACTGTTACTAAGTAAATAATAATTACAAATAAACAGACACATCCAAAAATATTACTCCCTGTGTTGCATTTGTTTAAAAAAAATGTATAAAAACATCATAAACATACGAATCACACCTGGCGCTTACAACAAAAAAGAACTGAACCAATGATAAATTTCTCTATGTATTATATGATATAGAAAGTTTGAAATTTTGAAAAGGGACCAAATGATTAGAGCAAGATAAAATCCTTTTGATGCCCCTGTAGGCACCCAAACTTTTCAGCCCTCTGCCCCCCTCCCTGAGTGCCCCTAAAGCAGGTTGACCTATGCGGCCCCCACCCTCTGACCTGGCTCTCGGAGGGTTTGTCAGGAGGGTCCTTGTGAATGGCCATCTGGTAGAGTTTGTACACCTGGTAGGAGGCGTCGAAAGAGGCTTTGAACTGCGGGCTAGGGGGATTGGAGCGCACTAGCCTCACCTTCAAAAAGAATATGGGCAGACAAGGGGTTAACATCAAAATGGATAAGAAGTGCTGAGAATAACATAAGTGGATATACTGTATATTTAAAAAAAAAAATCAAAGAGAGAAAAAGTGTGAAAGAGCTGTGAAAAGAGAGAGAGACTGACATAAACCCACCCTCTTGCAGCTGAGTGTCATTAAGAGTTTTAACCATTTTATAGACAAATTCAAAAACATCCAACTTTGGATTATCTGAAGCTTCATGGGAGAACAAGAACAGTACAGAGTGGGGTGAGTTATGTCCATCTCCACTGTGACACAAAATTGCACATAAAAAAAAAAACATTTGTTGCAGAAAAAGCAGGAATAATCATTAGCCTATTTATTGTAGTGTGTGTATGAGCCCATTTCCAATGCTTCACCATGTCGTTTTATTCTTCATCCTGATCATGTCCAACAGAAACCACAAACCAAATTTGTTTACGTGTTGAATTATTACTTCAAGTGCAATGAGTTCATGCTCAGCTAACCTACCCCAAGTTAGCAAAAAAAACCAAACAAAAAAAACATGCAAGTTACCAAATCAATGAATCCATATATACATGTGATAGATGCATAATAAACCAAGGCATAAAGATATTCATGCTAAGACCCATTTGCAACCTCACACACAGCATTTCTTAATGTTGTCCATGCAGTGCTATAAATCAGTCTTAACAGGGAGGATCAGGAGAAGCCTGTGATGGAGAGAAAATTTGGCTGAGTGTTGCTAATGTCACAAAATCTACAGATGAATTCAACTTTCTCATCCTCCGGCCCCATTTAATTAACCGTCTCTTCGTTTGGAAGCTTTTGTTGGCCACAGAGGCTTTGCCATATGAATCCCCTGGACGGACAGGATAGAGGAACTGAACCTGGGGTTTGTTTGAGTTGGACCTAAGTGGGTCTCTCTCATATGACCACTTGGCATCCACATCCTTTAGTCAAACAGAGACGTTGGGCCTCTTACATAAAAGGACAATGCTCAAGTTCGGTCTCTTTAATTTTGTACTAAAGCTAGATATATATTTTGATAGGCTGAAATCCTTTTGGTGAACCAACACTGCAGCAGTTGGTGGAAAGCATGAAAATGAAATTTTAACAATTCTCATAACAGTCTTGAAATTTGACACCAAGTCTAAAATGCTTGACCACTTTAAGAATGTTCAAATAAAGCCACATAATACCAGTGGCTTTTGTTTGGCTTTAATTAAAATGAAAGATCATGTTTTCTCTCTTTCTCTTTAACTGAAACATGTTCTGCCCTGAACCTGAATATTTCACTACACCATTATAAAGTAATATAACAGAGGAGACATTATGTTAATGAGAAAAGTGTGGTGATGGTAGACAATACTCATGAGGAGAATAGCGGATGAACAATTCCACACTTTCCTGAGGTGCCTGAGGGGCTCTGAATCACGTTCTCACACTGACCCCTGGTGGTGGATAGTCAAACCAAAGCTGCATTTAAAGCCCGGACACAGGTTACTACGGGACTGTACATACATCTGAACTTGACTTCCCTGTCACTGTCACTTATCTCTTTGCACTGCATTTAAATTACTTCAAAAGTACCACAGATGCCAGATTGTGTAACAAACATGTCAAGAGAAAAATTTCAACTGAGCAGTTTCACACTAAGGTGAGCCTATGGCACCACCAAGGCAAAGGGATGTTTAATCACCAAATTTCCTTTTCCTGACTATATTTATTTTCGAAGATGTCACATTTATCTTTTTCCCATCAGTCAAATAGCGTGACATGGACGTGCTTAGGGTCAAACTGAGCTGCGCTGCATTTAATTGCTCTTGTGTAAACAGCTATCCTCTGGTGCTGGTGTGAAAGCCTCTTTGAACTCAGTCAACAGTTCAGAAAGCCAAGACTCAACATCACATTGATTCATTAAGTTGCTTATCATCCAAATTGTTCCTTTAGCCACATATTCTTTAATAAATACAGGCATCTCTCAATTATTTCACTTGTAAAATATATTATTAACCTTCATTTGCAAAAGATAACCTTGTATTCATCCCCACTTAGTGAAATTTAACCATAACTGCAGGCAAACAAATTAATCCAATTGAAAAGAACGAAGCGGGAGGAAGTCTAGTCTCAGGGGCTACAGAGACGAGACAGACACTGCCTGGTTCATCACTGCATCTGGCTCAAATCTTGGTCAAGACCAAGAATGACGTTACACTACCAACCTCAGCTTGAGGCCTTCGCCAGGGATCTTTCTACATTGTGCTGCTTCCTGCCAACAGTTCATTTCCATGTCCTCTCGTACCGGCTGAGCTGGGAGCTGTGGTTTTAATGTCATCAGCAGGGTAACGCGACCCAGTTTGTGTGGTGTGCCTGTCATTTGGTTGAATTCGAACTGGGAAGGGGTGGTTTTTCCACTCTGCTTTGGCCAGCTATCCTCTCAGCACACATAAACACATGGTGAAGTCACTGGGGCTAGGGAAGAGGGCTCTATGAAACCAAATTTTCAAGCTAACTGAATCCAAACATTATGGAGACGGAAAGCTAAACCAACAACACTTTTTCTTAATGATAGCTGGAATCATCACAATAGGCTAATGTTTATTCCAAGTCACATAAAAAGAGAAAACAAAGCAGCTACTCTTTATTTCTGCTCACCTCAAGGCAATGAGAAGAGTTGTCAGGCAATGACTCATTGATGAAATCTTCCAGATTTTTGGGTTGGTTGGTCTGGGTGGGGGTGCTTGGAGTAGGTGAGACAATAGAGGAGACCCCGTCAGCGTGTTGTCTCATCTGCTCTTTCTGGATACGTCGCTCCTTCCTTAAGTCTTTGGCCTTCCGACATGGCGGCCGGCTAGGATCAGCTCCCATCCCTGCAGCTCAGAGAAAAGCGAGAAGAAGGGAAGAGGGTGCCGGTTAGGAGGAGTGCTACAAAAAAAACATCATTGTTAATCTGCTTTTGTGCAAAAGACACGCCATCACATTTTCAAAGCTTTTCCAGAAAAATAGGCACTTAAGAAATAACTCAATAAATCCTTTCAGGGTGTGGATGAAAAGTTTTGCTTTTATGCTGCCTTCTGAAGAACACTTAACACAGGAGTATAAAAAGGGGTAACTTCAAGATGCTCACGTTGATGATTTTCAAATTTGGGACAGATTTTGTGAATCTTACACCATGTTTTTGATGGATTTTTCCCTGCCCCTCTGGGCAAATGAGCTGCCATGTTTGCTTTAGTGTACCCCCTGCCTAAGAAGCCAGTCTCAACAAAGAGCCCTATGGAAGTCATTTTCTTGTTTCACTGCCTCAATAGTCTTTACATTACATCATGGCTTAGGAGGCTATAAAACAATATGGTCTGTGGTAGTTAAGTCCAAGTAGTTAGCAGATAGCTAGTGTGTATTTATAAAAGGAAGAGAAGAAGCAGAAACAGAAGATATAATGAATCTAAGGGTGTGATGTGGACACTTGAATGAGTAGCTCTGCTCGCCACACCTGAGGTTTCTATTAACAGAACACACACTCATACAATCTCTCCGTTTTTCTCTCTCAACATGACTAACATGAACATTCACTGAAGCAACTCAGTCTCTCCCCATTTCCCTCTCTCAGTGCCCCTCCTCATGCTTCTGCTGCTTCTCCTCATCCTCCTCCTCCTCCTCCTCATCCTCCTCCTCCTGGGCTCTTGCCAAGCCCTCCAGCTCTCCGGGCATCCCATGTCAACAGTTTACACGCCCACATCCTGTTTGGAGCAATAAGGAAACGAGAGCCATTTCCTGCTTGTCCTATTGCCAGCCGTCACCATTAGCTCACTTACTAAGTTTCTCCTCCGTCAATGTCACAAGGAAGAGGGGGACACCCGGTCCTGACAAGTGGAGAGGGAAACTCTGGCACTGGCCAAGGTTCACTGGCAGCATTCGGCTTCAGCTGACTCAAATTTAAAGTCCTTTATTGTCTACTGTAAGATGCTATCCTGTGAATAGTAAATGTGGATCACAGCAAGAGCTCCTTATAGATATTATTTCAATAGTTCTGAGATATGAGTTTTGTATCAATAACAGTCACTAAAGAAGGGAAGCATTTCTCAGATATAAACATACAACCCTGGGAGTTATAGCTTGGGCAAATGGTTTTCCTGTCAGAATAAACACGGCAAGGTCAAGAGTAACTAGAGTCTGGACTGTGTTCATCACACTGACTCAACCACAAACACATCAACCTTATCCACGATCACTTCGTCCACGTGCCTCTCTCTCTCTCTCTCTCTCTCTCTCTCTCTCTCTCTCTCTCTCTCTCTCTCTCTCTCTCTCTCTCGCAGACACAGGTACTTCTGAGGACAGCGTATGCAGCCATGGTTAAGATAAAGTGTGACAGATCAGTTCCTGTGGAAGACAGATGCTCTCGCTCCAGCAGTTAGCACTTCATAAAAGCTATGACACTCTCCCTCGCCGCTTCCCCAGGCACAAATATGACTCTCACAATCAGAGTAAACTGGCTAGAATTGTGACATACTGCTTTCTTGCATGTAAACACGTAGAGCCACAAAACTAATTTACTGTGGGAGGAGGATATCT
Organism: Seriola lalandi dorsalis; assembly: GCF_002814215.2. Taxonomy (NCBI): domain Eukaryota; kingdom Metazoa; phylum Chordata; class Actinopteri; order Carangiformes; family Carangidae; genus Seriola; species Seriola lalandi. The sequence goes on from NW_019525023.1 coordinate 2,547,165, forward strand.
GTTATCTGTGAGCAGCCACTAAAATACTAACATGGGTGGATGCAGTGTCTTTTTATGGGGTAACTGTATGTTATACCACCACTCTGTCAACTCTGCCTACTTAAAAAAACACACTGCACTGCTTCCTACAAAGCCACAATTTTGGGTCATCAACCAACATGCTGCCACTCTAACCAATACCACAATCTGCACCAGCACACTGATGAACACTATTCTTTGCTCGACTTGCTTAAACCCTAACCCTGGTAAATTATTTCACTTTGGAAAAAAATCATTTTAAAATAAATATTTAGTGCATCTGTTAATGTTACAAAATGAGTCCCTTCAGGGCAATAAAAATAGTTTCATCTTTCATTTCAGTATTGACTAGTTCCCCAGACTTAAGCTTCTTTACTGCTACACTGTCTTCGGAATTGATAAAGGACTTATTTTCAAGACGGAGCACAAATAAATCCACGAATGTTTCACTTTTGATTCCCACAAAAACAGATCTCAACACAGCTTTCAAAAAAAGAAAAACACCTTCCATATGTCCCTCTGTACCTGTTTACCTCTGGCTTTATGTGCGATATATGGCAGATGGGGAGCCATGCTTTCTCAAGCGAGAGCTGGAACCTGCCCAAAGCTATAAAGCGCTTCAGTCATAAAGCTACAGGAGAGATATGTCCAGGTGTTTTCTGTTGGAGGTGAATAAGGGGGTTGTGGAGAACCGCTGGCTCAACATAGTAAATCCTCTTTGCTTCCTCTTTGCTAGCCTCCTAAAACAGCTTGTTGTTTCTGACAGTCTGAGCAGGAGGAGTGTGGTGCTGCTGACACAGGTGTAAGAGCAGGAGGACACTGGCACTGCTGAAAATTCTCTGTATGTTTATGTCTGCATCTTGATCGACTCGTGCCAGTACCAAGCTTCCTGCTCCAATATACAGTACGTCGTTGTCTTTTGACTGATGAGTGTTCTCATTAGATGTTTGAGAGGAAAAGAAAGTAGGTGAAAAGTGGTGAAGGAAACAAGAACATTTGTTAGGAGTGCTGCTTCCTGTGTCTAATGGGGAGTTTATTATCTCTTCACTACGAGTGTTATTAATTCATTACTGTGAGTTGGCTGTGAGGATATCCTGTACTGGAGAGTAAAGAGGAGAACATGACAGATAAGCCCAAACCAGACACACTCCTGAAAACACTGAGGACACTGCAGCCTCATTCACCAGACCGCTGCACAGTGGAGTCTATTACAAGGTGAACAGTGACACCCTCTGGCAAACAATGGTGCTTTTGCTATTGCAGAAAACCACAGTGACGGTTTTACAATTGATTGCCATCGATTGTCATTAAAGCTACAGTCACTATGTCTTAAGTCATCCTTAATGCACTTTCAATAAATCCAAAATGAATAATAAAAAAAGGAAAACAGCAAACAAGTTTTTTGGTAGGCGCAGAAGAACCACAGCATGATGCCACTTGCTCTTAGGAGACACAATAAGTACTGAGTAGACAACACTGTGTGGAGTCAGGATGGGACAAGTCTTAAGAGTAAATGTAGGAGATTTTATTGTGGCTATTCAACCTGCCTCTTTAAGGAGGTATTTGAAGATTTTGGTATTGCTACATAGCCAGCATTAGCATTAATAGCTGTTTACTCACCAGTCTTGCCAAGAGTTTCAGCCTTTGTTGTGTTTACAAGACAAGAAGTTATAATACGTCCCTCCGAGAAGTGCTACTTCTTCAGGGCAGCCTGGACACTACAGTGAATCGGTATCAATAAGTGACGAAACAGTCTGACTGGGCCAGGGCTAGCTGGTTAGCAAGGAATTAAGTTTGAGGCTGAACTCCCAACGTTTCTTCTAGACTGGTAAGTAAACAGCTGTTAATGGTAACGTTGCTATGTAGCAATAGCAAATCTTACAAATAGCTCCTTTAAAGCAAATAACCAACCATCATTCACAGTCCTGTGTAAAGTCGTGGCTGGCTAGTTGAATAGTGACTATTCAGTTCTGGGATTAACCTGTTAATAAATAGCACTTTCATTTGCTCGATATCATCATCCCCAACAAAATACTTATATTAAATGCAGTAAATTTAAAAGTTCCACCTGTTCCTACCAAGATGGTATTATAACATCTTGGTGTTACAAGAGAGTTAATGAGATAAATACATGCAGTAATTAATGCGTTCAGCATAACACAAGATCTTAAGAAATCTACGATATCCTGTTCCTGAGTGATTGATGACACTAATAATAATTAGCATAAGCATTATACAAACTGTAGTGGAGCCACCACTCCATTACTCAGTCAGCCATTACGTTCTTTTAGCCTCTTCTCTCTGCTCTAATAACTCATTAACTGACTGATACATGCAGCTGCTGTAATATCACATTCACACTAAGGTGGCATGAACCAGCATATATTTAGCATTATGCTGCTGTATACAAGTTAAAGGATTCATATGGTCCCTGGAACTAAAGATTATTTTCACCCTCAATTAATCTGCCATTTATTTACTTGATAAATCAATTCATTGTTTTGTGTATAAAATATAAGTAAATCTTGAAAACTGCATGCTATGATTTCCCACTGCCCAAGCATTTTTGCTTGTAAAAAATTATGTAGTGATAATGCAAGTGATGATCAAAATAGTTGCAGATTCATTTTTTTTAGATCCATGAATCATTGCAGCTCTAACTTCATGGTCCATGCTCTTTATATTGAAAAAAAAAGCCATTTGAAAGGGAACTAGATTTCTTACCTGGTTTTGGAGGTGTGGCTGTCGTTCTTCCATCCGGAACAGATACAGGATCCTTTCTTGGCATTTCTGAGCCTGTGGGCAAAGCGTCAGCTACCTCCTTCTGAACCTCTGTGATAGCGGGACACTCTGCTACTTCCTTCTGAATGTCTGTCACTACAGGACACTTCACTTCTGCGTGAGAGACTTTACTCGGTTCCCGTGGACCTGCTTCTTCACACACAGAGTCCATTGGCTCCCCTACAAGGCAAAAAATCAGTATCGTTTACACCAGATACTGTGGTCTACAGAGCCACAGTACAAACCCTGTTGTGAGTTTGTGCCCAACTCCAAATGTATTTTCAACCATGAATCCTGATGCATTTGCAGTCCAACAGTGCAACAGCGTTGACTGCTGACAGCTGAGTGACTGCTGTTTTATCCATTTTTTCATGGATCTACAATGCCAATACAGAGAAAATGATCAGACAATACACGGATATTAATAACTATGTTATGAAAATAAAAATACTCTCACCATCATCCTGTCCTGTTGGTAATTCCCCTTTAGAAATGAATTTGCTCATCTTCTTCAGGATTTTCTTGTGGGATTTGGAAGGCTGAAATTTCACTGCATGACACCTTGACAGAGAGCACAAAGGTAAATGTTTGGTTAGAACAACATACATTTACATATATTTCTGCTGTTACAAAAATATTTAAAAGACTATTAGTCAATCTGCCATGGGCCATCTTCATGTGTTCCATGTTATTCTGCTCTTGTCAGTTGTGAAGGAAATTCTGATGAGCGAAATTTCATTACCTGATGGTGTACTGTGGACAGCATGTCTTGTTCATTATGGGCTTATAGACATATTTCCCACTTCTGAAAATGAGAACAGTCTTAACTGCAAAATACATTATCAATGATTTGAGATATTCAACATGATGTTTCTATATAAATGACAAAATTCAAAAAGGTGCTTATGTAACTGTGCAAACTGAAACCAGGAGACAGCTACTCACCTCCTCCATCCTCGATCTATGAGGTCTTGGTAGTCTTGTACTGTCATGGTGTGAGACCACATCCCTGTAGAAAACAAAACCAACATCACTGCTTTAAAACATTTAAATGATTTCTTACAATACAATGCTATACTTTGCTTTATCCGCATAAAACCAGAGAACACTTTTCATTATAAAATAAGGCTGAAATAGGAAGCATGTATATAATTAATGCGTAGTTGTCAGCAAGCTGCTTGACAGTCCGATGGAAGGTCCATATTTTTGTTACAGTTTAAATCACAGTTTCCCCCAAAGTGCATTCCCACAGTGCTTTAAGGCCCCCATGTAAACAAATTTATTATTTGTAGCCAGAGCAGCTTGGATCCTTCTTCCCAGAACTGAGGTCTGAGCTCCCTGTGTCAACTCTTGACCTTTTCTTCTGCAACTATATACACAGTTTGCTCATGCGCACACACCAGAAACTTTATGGTGAGACCACTATCAGTTTACATCTAAAACAACCGAGGGAACTGGCTGTATACCAGTTCACACAACACACACTTAGTTTGCAACTGAGTATAATGTTCCATGTCCCAGGAGAATGCTGCTTACACAGAGTCCACAGAGACAATGGGACAACACTGTGTGAGCCAACAGAGTGACACTACAAACACTGAAACAGTGAATGACTGGAGCCAGCTCTAAGGCCTACACACACAGCAGCGAGACTGCAGGTTTTCTTTAATGACAATGGCAGAAACACTCTGTGAGAGGTATTATCATCACTGGACCACCAATCAAGGGGCTTTTAATTAACAATGTGTATTAGGTAAAACACCTTTTTTACACATCTTATAGATCAGATATGTCAGTAAGTATGTCTAAATCTTTTGTCTGTTGTACACTGTGGTGCAGCTACACATACTGCTGCATAAACAACATTATTATTATTTGCATCCAGGTTTGTTTGACAAAAAGAAAAACTGAATAAATTGCATAAAATTTTTTTTTTTTTTTAAATCACACCGGATCAAAGGCTTTGTGAAACTTTCATTCTTTTATACAATTCTTGACAACATATGTTGCCAATAATTAAATAAAAATATTATATGGATGATTGTGACTTTTAAGGGTTGAACCACATTAACACTGTTAAACTTACTGAACAGAACATCCTACAAACTTTCAAGAGAAGGTAAATTTGGGGAATACCACGGCAAGCCCAAAAAAAATGGGACAAAAACTGGCAGAAAGTCAGAAGTTTAAAAAAGCAAAAGTTCGACTGAATCAAGCCCTATGAGCTTGATGTGAGTGCAACAGCTGCCGTCATCATGACACAAATGGAGCGCCTGATCCATTCTCCAGCCTCCACTGAGGCATGACACACACAGCAGCACAGAGGAGGGCAGATGTTGTGCTCTGTAGTGTTTGGAGTCGCTTTTGCTTCTCATGTAACAACACTGTTGATAAGAACCACTGCTCTCGAGGAAAACATTATCTTACTGAGCACCTGCTTGGAAAAGTCTACATTACAACATAAAACACTGTGCTCATATATCGGTCGATCTACAGACTGTTTCAACACCTCTTCCCAGGAAAATAAAAGCATTTCAGCTTTATTAAGGGTGCATTAAGCTGCAACATTACTTCAGAAGCCAGTGGCCTGAAATAACAGATTCAACTCTATAGTTGCAAGTCTAGTGCACTTTCATTTAACCTGTATCCACAAAGGGAACCTTTAACCTTTTAACATCCATAGGGACCATCTATAAGAGTTACACAGACAGTTCAGTCTTCCCTATTCTCCAGAACCTGTCATGCCCACATGATGTAACATCATTACCACTCTTAGATTAGACAACAGCATCGTCTGCAGGCTCTGAGCCCAATCGCTCATTGACTTCACCAGGAACTGCCTGAAGTCTAATTATAGTCAACCTGTCTCGCACCTGCTCACCTCAACTGAATGACACTATTCTTTCCTGCACGGAAAATCCCTTCCCATCTTCTTACACAGCTTTTTTATAGCTCTGTATCAAAGTCAAACTTCTAAAAGTGCAGTTAACATAGCGCAGGTTTTTCTGAACAGGCAGTACAACCTTTTCATTTCAGTGCCCTTTGAGCTCTGCTAAACCGTCCACCCCAACTTTCAATAGATCGCTTATAAACCTTGATAGCAGGTGATTCTGTGGTCTGTGTCAACCTTTTGTGAAATCCTGGCAATGCAGGATTTTAGCAGGCTATTGAAACTATACCCTGAATTAACCTAATACACCAAATTTGGCAATATACCAATCTTCTCTTACTTTTCATTAAGTATACGGCTATATAACAGGCAGTGGGTGGAAAGGCTCCTTTATGGAACAGAGCTACCCAAGACACAATACTCACAAATACAGCCTTAGAGCTTTCAATGTGTGTTACTAGTTCCCCACTGACTGAAAAATGATAAACAAGCTTTTTTTTTTATGATATTAATTTATATGGTTGTGCAAGTCTGGCATTTATTTTAAAACTTCCTGACAAACAGATATGTAAACAAACAATTTTGTTGTTTGGACTTCATTTAGGATCAAGCAGTGGTATCCTATACTATGCTATTGACAGTGTGAGAAGTATAAGTGAATATGAACAGAAATGTATTTCTATTAAATGCTTTGTCCATTGGCCGTTTTTGTATTCTTGTTCACTTGGAAGGGAACCTTGACCAACTCACAACTGGATCAGGGAGAGAGGATTTCCATTACAGCTGCACAGACCGTTTTCTCATCTGCCTACATTCAACCAGGAGTAAAAATCAATCGAATTAAATACAGAATGTGGGTCATTAAATGTATCACCATTTTATCTCTGATGATGCTGCCATAGTAACAAGGCTGCACAGTCTGTTGAGATTGCTAACGGTACATGTCGTAAACATACTGTCTTCTGTTTCAGCATGTTGTTATCACTGTCTCATATTCCGTCTCATGTTTATGCTGTTACAGCACTCCACTCGGTTTATAATATAATCCACACTGTCTGCTACACCTGCAAAACTTAGTCAACTCAAAAAAGTATGAATAACTATTGTAGTTAAAGCGCAATTCACTTCAATTATATAATGCGACCTAAAAGCGTTTAGCTTTGAGTAACATTAAATAAAACCCCGGTGCTCTTACCATCAGCTATAAACTATATACACCAAAATATTACTGTGACAGTTAAACACACGTTAGCGCTTTTCTTCATTTCCGCATTTCATCTGATACTTAAAGGCCTCTATATCGGTGTCACAGACGGGCAGGCCAAATGGAAGAAAGGCAGCCGCACTTTCGCGTGTGAGGGCAACAGTCGTGTTTTCCTGTCCTGCACTGCTTATATACTGTTCGTTAGCTAGATGCTAATAGAGATGTTAACAAGTCTGCTGCTAATCTGGTCATGTTACAGCATTAGCCTTGAGTTACTCATTATTTCCAAATTTAATAGCCATTCAACAACAGCTCAATATCGCAAATTTTATTCTTCAACAGTCTTGTTTTGTTTCACAGTGTGAAACAGTTGTGCTGAAAGACGCTAATGGCTAGACACTCAGCTACGTCAATAACCTGAACATCATCCAAGTAACGTTGCGAGTACGCTAACTAATCTGTTACTCACTGTGTACTGTCTTCCGGAGTCAGTACATCAGCTATAGCTTAGTCAAATTTACATTTGGATTACAGTTCGCAAGCACTCTAATCAAAACCGGTCACTAGCCCAGCAAGTAGACGGAGCTAGGTCCTTAGCATCCGCTAGTTCTGCTATACCATCTAGCTGTGTTTCTTCAATAATTCATTAGACACTTACCATGAGAAAAATTTCCCTTTTCATTTTTGCAGTAACCACAGCGGTAACCGTCATCGCCGCCGAAATATTCTACTATAGTGTAAGACTTGTTTCCTGCCATCTTTAGTATCGAAACAGATGACAGCTGAGTTTGCCCGGTGTCCGGGCAAGTACTGCTGGACGTTAAAACTCCGCCCACACCTAGGACGTCACCAGTGCTGCGTTGATGGCATGTAGGAAATTCCAAAGTACTGAACATCAGACCTCTTATATCTAAACAGCTTTGAGTTGTACACGTTGGTTTAATCAGAAATGAACCACTGTATTGTTTACATGTCTAAAATGAGCGGTTTATGTTCTCTTCGCAAATAATAGGTGCAAGGGTGGCAACTATTTGAGAGTAGAACCAAGTCTGAAAAGAGTAATCTGTTAAGCTACTGAAGGTTAGCATTACTGTATATTTAAAAAACTTACCTCGATTAAAATGTGCAATAACTAAAATCAGGCTATTAATTAAATGCATTTGTAAACCATGGACTTTATGATGATTTTTCAATATTTATGTTTGTGACAGATACAGAACACAAAATCAAGAGTAAAGAACTGTACACTGTATTTATTCAATCATCTGTGCAAAAAGGACAGCAAGATAAAACTGAACCAAAATCCCGCCCAAAACACTTACAGTAAATTACAAAAACACCAATGGAGAGTTTGTATGTAGAAAAATAAGTTAAAAAATCACAGCTGGACCAATGATTTATTTTTCTGCCATTATAAAAAAATGACACTACAGATGAAAGAGTTTCACCTGTCACACTGTCACACATACATGACGGAATTAATTTCCTTTTTTCTTTTTACCATAATATATATGTATATTGTGTAAGAAGCAGTCAGGAGATTGGTATTCATCTTTTAAAAAAAAACAGATTCTGAGGTTTATGCACAGGTTCACAAAACCAGGAACTTGTTTTTCCAGTAAAAATAGCCTCAATTCAGCATGCATGCAAGCTTCCTGCACCACCATGAGGGATTTATACAGGTGATGATGCAGCAGCTGAAAAGATGAAGTGCTACTGGCAGACACAATCCTTTAAATAAACTGGGCAGACAACACTTATCTTGACTCCTGGTGATGGCTTTTTGGTTGAGCACCTAACTAAAACTCCCCTGGGGTATAGGGATGTTTTCATGAAGGTATTTCATACTGCCTTGCTCAGAGAAGTCAGCCACTGTGTGCCCTTCTCCTCGAAGAATCCATTTGGTGGTCAGAAGCCCCTCCAAACCCACTGGACCTCTGGCATGTATGCGCGCCGTACTGATACCAACTTCAGCGCCTGTAAAATAAGTACTGTAAAATTAACTCTTCTGCCCCATTTTCAAGACAGTGGTCAGTCAGATCCATTTACAATAGGATGTATATTATATTCTCTTTTTTTTTTCAGATAGTAATGAGAAGTAAAACCATGCCTGATACTGTACATACCTAGGCCAAAACGGTAGCCATCAGCAAAGCGAGAACTGGAGTTCCAGAATACACAGGCACTGTCCACCTGCTGCAGAAACTGTTCAGCAGTTTCTTCGTTTTCTGTAACAATGACATCCGTGTGGGAGCTGCCATATTTGTGGATGTGGTCCACAGCTTCCTGCATGCTGTCTACCACCTCAATGCAGCACTCCAGGTCCCCATACTCTGACCTCAGAGACTTCACCTCGGATGGGCTGAAAGTTAAATAGGATGCAAACCGGGGCCCTGCATGAATCTTCACCTGAGAGAAATCAAAAATAAACAGAAAATACTTTATTGACATGAAATAACTGCCAAACCATTTCTCCAGAAAGTTCGTCTCAGTTTCTGGAGCACAAACCTTCATCAAAGTATATAAAATATTTTACCATATAATGTAATTCTATGTGTAATATTTGCGCCCAAAGTTAAGAAGTGTTTCTGAATGTTTCTTACGTGTTCTATTCTCAGCATATCAATGATCTGGTCAAATATAGGAGTTCGCAGTAAGTCTTTGTGGATAAGGAGGGTCTCCATGGCATTACAGGCCGCAGGGTAGTCACATTTGGAGTCTTTAACTAAAATAAAACATAAGTTAAGATATTTATTCAGACGTTCTGGGTTACCCCAACAAGTTCATAATAAAAAAATAATAAACTCTTACAACTACTAGAAGTACTCCTACAACCTGTAAAATACTTTGACCAAATTATAGCAGAAATACAAAATATCAAAATTATCTCCAACATTCACAGCTACACACAGGAAACACATACCAACATCAATAGCCTTGTCTATGCTGGCATCGTTGTCTACGTAGACGTGACAAACGCCCTCGCTGTGGCCCAGTACGGGAATACCCTTTGCTGCCCTTTGGATTTCCCGGACCAGCTCGGATGAGCCCCTTGGAATGATGAGGTCGATCAATTTATCTAGTCTGCAAAGATCTTCAACTTCTTCTCGTGTGCTCACCTACATGTCAAGGTACATTTTAGGATATTACAGAATTTCTGAGTTTATGTTAATAATGATGTGAAAATGTGTTTAGATTTACCAGTTGAATGGCATCTGTCACCCCATGAATGGAAAGTGCTTCCTGGGTTAGTTGATGTAAAATTTTGTTAGTGTGAGCAGCTTCTTTACCCCCCTTCAGTAGCAAAGCATTTCCACTGGCTATAGCCAGAGCTGACACCTGAAACACAAAATCAAATACGAGAATGAGTGTTTAACTTTTAATGACAAAGTCATTAAGTCTCGCAAACCAGCAGCTAATGGTGATTAAGTCTACAGGCTGAGCACTGGGCTTCACTGACCTGCGGGAGACAATCAGGACGCGACTCAAAAATGACCAGCAAGACACCGATGGGGACAGTGATCTGTTCCAGCTCCAGGTTGTTGGCCACCCTGGTCCTCCTCAGCACCCGTCCCACACTATCTCTGGAGGACACAGCAAGCTGACGGAGGCCAATGGCGAGGCTGTTTAGCTTAGCAGTTGACAGACTCAGGCGGTCGATCAGAGCCTGGGAGAAACGACCTATGAGGAGAGATACATGAAAGATATGAGTAAATACAGACAATGCATTACTCCATAGATCTGTGCAGAGTAAGTCTTTCTGCTTTCAGCAAACAGAGACTAAGAGCAGTCTCCCTACACACAATGCCATGCAGCCCTACAACACAAGGCACACAATGACTCCTGCAAAACTTACAAGTACTATGCATTCATAAGCATCTTACTGCCAACATGGCTGATGGACACCAGAGCTAGGGCAAATGTCAACCAATGCTGACAACCAGATGATCAAAGCCTCCTTCTTATGTCAGTTTCCCCTGCTACAGATGAGTGGCAGGGCATGACGTTTGAGTCAGGCAGCTGTGGATTAAGGTGATGAGTGTCTCTTCTCTGTGACTGTACCTGATGCTGTTGCTAACTCCATGTCTCTCTTGTTGGCACTGAGAATCTCTTCTTTCTTCTCTGTGAGCAGCTCAGAAAGGCAGCAGATGATCTCTCCTCTCTGGAAAAAAAAATAAACACACCTCAATGTTATTAACACATACCAGACTTACAGAGTAATTAAAGCCGCTACCAGAAGAACTTAAAACTAAATGAAATTGGCAACTCCCTGCATCTCGTTGTGAAAATGATTTTTTACTTTTTTCCTGTTTTTAATCTTGGCATTTAATTAATTTAGGAATGACATGAGGTCAATATACTGTAATTAGGGGATTTGACCTAAAGATCACCTTAATGAAAACATGTTTGATTAAACTGCAAGTGCTATTTCACTGTGTCAGTGAGAGAAGATATAAAAAGATATTGATTTGACATTGGAGATGATTCTGCTGCAATCGAGCCTAAAACAATTTGGACCTCTTGATAAAATAGTCTTCATATACTATATAATATTTTAAAACGTCTCTTCAGTTAGCCCCACCACATCGAGGGAGCAAGAAACTCACCTGTTCAGGGAGCAGGGAGGCCAAAGCCCTGCCTGCATGCCGGGCCATCTCTGTCTGCTGCTCCACAGTTGGACCTGGTGGTGTCAAAAACACGTGCATCAAATATAAAAAAACACACACACACACACACACAAGTGAGTAAAATATTCTTTCCAGATGGTTTTACCCATTACCTGCAGGTTTCACTTCTGAGAAGAAGGTGCCAACTTTCTTCCCTTCCACAATGTCTGTGATGACATGGCCTGTGACTTTAGGATCTGTGCCATTGGCAATGACAACAGACGTCCCACCCTGTAGTGCCCAAAGTGCTGCTTTGACCTGATTCAGACAAAATCCTTGAGTATAACTTTTTCATCATTAAACCAACTCAGTCCTGTTTACACTGTGAAATCAAATACTTTCTGTCATGCTGACCTTGGCTTCCATGCCGCCAATGCCAACTCTGGACTTAGTGCCGTACGTGATTGACTGCTGGTCTCCAGGATAGAATATATCAATAAGCTTGGCATCATCTGTTCCCGGGGGACTGTCGAATAAGCCTGTTGGACAGAATTGTTTTCCTTTTTAAATCCTTTATAGAACCGAAGCAGTCACGCTGATATTGATATCTTTTCATCAAGAAAAACCTGACCAGACGGTATGACCAGACAGTATGTACAGTAGAAAGTTTACTATTTATATATGACTCAGAGACATAAGGTAATGAATAAAAGCAAAGCAGAGATGGCTTAATATGGAAGGTGAAAGAGAGAATCAGAGGCCTTTGTGAACTAGTGTTGAACTTTATTTAACATGTGTCAATTATATACTGTCTCTGTAAAATTTATTATTTGTTGGTCACCCCCTCAAAAACAGATTTGAAGTTTTTATCTGTGTGACATATTTATATGTTTTTAAAGGGATTTTGGTTCAGTGTTTTGGTACTCAATATAATAATTTACCAATAACATAATTTGTTATAAATTATGTTGAATGTGTTAAGAAATCAGAGTGAAATTAATTATTTATTTATTCCTTAGATGTAGCCCCTTTGAAAACATTTAATAGCACATACAGTGAACTAAAATTAATGCTTACATGCAAATTAACATACATCAACAAATGAATGGTTTTATCTGTACCTTGAACATCAGACAGGGCAATAAGGAGGTCCGCTTTCATTTCAACAGCAAGTCGTGCAGCCAAGCTGTCATTATCCTTGATACTTATTACCTGAAATACAAACAGAAAATTCATTAAGCCAAATGGAAAGTCATTGTAGCTCACAGTATACTGTAGAATAACATCTTGTCAGTTGCTACCATGCAACAAAAGCCTGACAGTCCCATTCAGGTGTAAAACAAACAACATATGTTCACCTCTTTCCAAAAGGAGATAACACAGGTAGCTCTGTGCACGATATAATGGCAGAAAATAAGAAAACCACGTTTGAATTAGCAGAGAACATTTAAAGCAACCACAAAAATTAAACCATACGTCCAAGAAGTAAGTGTCAGTGAGGGTGGAAATGTAAGTGAAAAGAAAAATACGTCTTTTGTGTATGCATGCTTTAGGCAAGCCACCACAACTCTGGACAACATTTAGCATTCCCAGTGCGCCCATCACACAGTACCCACATTTACCCCCTGTAAATCACTGTTGGGAACAGGGGGTGGAACAACAGCATCATTGGTGTTGATGATAGGAACTATGTTCATCCGTAGCAGTTCATGAAGTGTGCTGTTCAGATTGCGGCGCTTCTGCTCATCATGGAAATCCAGATTGGTGACCAGAATCTAAAGAAGGAGACCGAAATGCAAGAAAATGTAAAGATGCTTCAGTCATTCTCTGTCAGCATTGTATTCTGTGATAAAAGTCTAGTATATACTTGTGCAGTGCAGATGCTGTACTGGGTGAACATAGCTTCATACAACGCCATCAGACCGCTCTGTCCAGCAGCTGCACAGGCTCTTGCCTCCAAAACTGGAATTGACTGAAAAACCGAGAAATTTCACTAAGGTTAAAATACAAGGTTATGAACAAAATCTAACAAATGTTTATGTCCTATTTGGGGTTAAATGCTATTATTCACCATGTCTTTGAGTTGGTTTTGTCCAGAATGCAAGGCTTGTCTGACACTCTGAGACAGCAGGATCTCATGTCTCAGTCTCTGCTTCCCAAACGCCACAGCACCACTGGTGACAATCATCATCTCCCTGCCTTGATTCTGTAGCATGGCCACCTGATAGGACAGACGAGGACAACACCATTCAAGTTCCTCTTTAATGGCCAAGATCACTCATCAAGGATGTCCACTTTGTAATGTGTGCTGTCTCACATTTGTTCGCACGTAAAAAAACAACTATCATCAACAAAATTTCATCTCTTGTCTGTATCAACAATATTAATGTGGTTTTACCTGCTCTACTATTGAGGCCAGTCGGCCCAGTGCCAGGCCGCACTCATCTCCACGTGTCACCACAGCACTCCCCAGCTTCACTACAATGCGTTTGGCCTGCTTTAACTCACTGCGGTGGGCAAAAGACTTCCCATGGGGACGTGGGAGTGAGACTGAAGAGAAAAACACAGTAACATTTTATTACTCATCAGCATGCATCATTGTATCATACATAGCAAAGGGAAAGAGATGGTGAGAACAATGTCCACTTCAGGTAAGAAGTTGGCTGATTACTCACATTTAGCTTGGGAAAAAGCTCTGATGGAAACTCGACTGCAATTTGACTGCCAGTTTCTGGATGGCAGGCGAGAGCACAAGGCCAGCCTGGCAAACATGGCACTGATGCTTGAGGACAGCTGTGATGAACACATAAACCAGTGCCAGGTTACTGTAACAGTGCAATAACCTCATCTGTGATATGCAGCCTTAAGGATTGATAGACAGTGTGTATGGGTGGCTATCTACATAAAGGCTTAAAGTATGAAGAAGATAAAATACCATAACAAAACCAATAAAGATTATTATTAATTTGAGCATTATTTAGTAACTGGAAATCTATGCATTATGATGTTCAGCACTGTGTTGGTACTTGAACTTGGCATACTGACCTAGTGAAGATGACAATATTTGTACTAGATAGTTTATTAACATTTGCTAAAAACATTAGCTAAATAGCCAGGGGCTAGGCGCTATTCACACCAAAAACCTCCAACATATGTGAAGTAACTGAAGTTAGCAAGTTAGTTAATATGGCTAACAGACTGGAGCTATTTGTTTAGTGTTACTGCTGTTATTCAGTGATACTTGGGGCTAGCTAACGTTAGCTAGCATTAGCAATGACCGGCTACCTCACTGCAAAGCGGTTATCTCTGGCAAAATGGACGGAAGAATATTTATACAAAAGGACTACTTACCAGACAATACGGAAATATACAAACACGAACCACAACTACACTTGTGAGTGCACTGCAGAGGACACGTAGTCAGCAGGACTGGCGTTACTTTGCTGCCACATCCACAGCCCACGTTGGTTGAGTACAGCGTTAATTGAGCTATTCACGAAGGACGTCTACGTAGGATATGTTCACGTAGGAAGAGACTGACTAAAGCAGATCAACTGTTGCATACGTAGAAATAGTTCTTTTGATGGGCGGACACTTTGCGTAGCTATGGGAAGTACAAGCACAGGAACAAGAGAGTAAATGCATTTTTATTTTGATGTGTGGGATGAATGTTTCATAGTTATAATATGGATTCATTTTGACTTTAAACACGACTCAAAAACATCACCTGTAAAAATGTAATTATCCGAATTCATCAAATAAAACACAATGTCACATATTTGTTTATGAAAAATAACAGTGTATTCATGACAAATTGTAAAGCTGACCATATAACAATATAACAGCTCTAATTAACGCTGGATATTAGTGTAGGCACATTCCATAAATTTTAATTCGTTTTCTGACTTAATAACTCGTCAAGCTGTCATGCCAGTATTTGCTGATGAAGATGCTTGAGATGCTGTTGAAAGCTTCTGAAAAAGCGACTTTCGTTTATTATTTCAAACCACAGTTCAAGGATGAAAGTTCATACTAAAATTGATTCCTTTGTTTCTTTTTTTAACGAAACTACATCTAGAACAAAAAACTGGTCATTTATTTCACCTAATCCAGTTTGTTGGAAATGTGCCATTGTGTGGTCTCCCTGAAAGTCAATGGTGTGAAACAGCTACTGGAAGCTATCAACTCTTCTTTAGTAATCTGACACTGAGGCCTTTGAAACATTCATGAGCAGGAAGGCTGGGAGCACAGAGCACACTGTGCTGCCATACCAGGTGCAAGCAGAGCTATGGGGACGGTTGAGGAAAGTTGGAAGTGTCCTGTCTGCCAGGATTTCTTCACAGATCCAGTGACGCTCCCATGTGGACATGACTTCTGTCTCACCTGTATCCAGGCTGTCTGGGAAACAGATGGGCCTAATGAAGGTCCTTTCTTTTGTCCAGAGTGTCAGATATTCCTCCCCTCTGACCTCACTCTGGAGATAAACACCAGGCTTCAGACCAAAGTAAAGGACTTCACCACTAACAGGCCACCAACAGCACAGCTACAGACAACAGCTCCAAGCAGGGCAACCAAATCATCTTCAACCATCCACTGTGACCACTGCATAGACACGCCAGCAGTGGCCATAAAGACCTGTCTGACCTGTGATGCCTCACTGTGCCAGGCTCATGCCCTGCTGCACGAGCAGAGGTCTGCTCTGAGGGAGCACACAGTTGTGGAGGTGACAGGAGATCCGCTGTCTCTGAAGTGCAGGGAGCATCGTGATGAGCTCAAGCTCTTCTGTATGGAGGAAAGGGTCCCTGTGTGTTGTTTGTGTGTCCTGGTTGGCATGCACAAGAACCACAAAGCATCTCAACTCCATGATGCCTGCGTACACTTCAAGGTGAATATCAGTACTGTGTTGTCATTGGCTAGTGTGTTTTATTTCCTTAAGTGTGATGACTATTTCTTTATTTTTCTGTCAGGGTATTCATTTTCTATAGGCCTGTTGTATTTCTGTCTTTAGGGCATGTTAGAGACCACTATGAACCAACTGCTGAAGAGGAGAAGCGAAGCAGAACTTGCCATCAAGGACTTGGAGTCACTGTATACGCAAACAGTGGTACAATCAATATGAAAGCTGCCTTTTTTAATCACATTTTTTTTAAATCATTAACATAATCCCCTCTTGTATGTATTCAAACAATGTTTTTTTTATTTTATTTCCTAGAAGTCTGCTGCAGATTTCAGAGAGAGAATCTCAGACAAGTACAGCAGAATCCGCGTCGTGCTGGATGGTGATGAGCGCCTGATGATGCAGATTATAGATGAAGAGGAGACATACATGACAGAGTGGCTAGAAGCCCAGAGGGGCATCATGGAGGCCCAGATCAAACAGATAGATAGCCTCAGAGCCTCCAGCAAATCACTCCTACAGGACACAAATGATCTGAGATTCCTGCAGGTAGGTACCTCTTGTTATGACAGTGTGTCATTGTGATAATGTGACATGTGAATGTGTAGCACAAATGCAGATTATATATTTTCTGTGACTGCAGCTGTACATGACCTGTTTATTTTCAACAGCAAATCACAGCACAGAATCTTTGGTGAGTATATAATTTCTCTTTTCCATCCTAGCTGCTTTATTTTTGGCCCTCTAATGGTGTTCAGTTTTTATTGCAGTGAACCTTTGGATTTAGCACCTATCCAGGAAGTAGACAGGGTTCTGTGTGATCCTGAGAAACTGAGAACCGTAGAAAAGCTGGTGGACGAGCTTTCGGTGGCTCTGTCCCAACACTTTCCACGAATGTGGTCATGTTAGTAAAGTACCAAATATTTACCAATCTAAAATCAACCCCCGCTACGTCCGTAGTAGTGTACCAATTGTAGATTTATATTTGCAGATCTAAGTTCTCCTGCTCTGGACTCCAAGACAGCCCATCCGAAACTGGAAATATCCCAAGACAGGAAGCAAGTGTACTGGAGAAGAGAACCTGTCAGCGAGGATCTGAGCCCTCAACCATATGACTCCCAGTGCAGTGTCCTGGCTCAGGAGAGTTTTACTACTGGCCAGCACTACTGGGAGGTCATTGTCCAGGAGAAACCCTACTGGCTGATAGGTATGACCACTGGACCAGCTGATAAAAAAGATGGATCAAGTCAGAGTTCCTCCAGCCTGGGTGTGACCAACACATCCTGGTGCATCTACCATGGAGATGGGCAGTACCTGGCATGTCATGATACCCAGGAGAAGCAACTGTCAGTGGGAAAGAGAGTCAGAAAGCTGGGTATACTGACCAATCTCCAGAAGGGGGAGCTGTCATTCTACGATGCTGATGCTATCACCCTGCTTCACTCTTTCTGTGTGCAGTGCACAGAGCCTCTGTACCCCATGCTAAACCCATGCATTGATGTGAAGGGACTGAACAGGCAGCCTCTTACCTTGTTTTGCATTAAGGATCCCTAGGAGTGGCATGTAAACAGAGATGGAGATATAGAGTGATCTTGGAGGACAACCTTAAATGATACACTGATCAAACTCTATATTTTATTTCCATTTTTGGTTAGATTAAATCAAACGATGGAAATATCATACATGCTTAAAATCATGTGTTTGTGTAAAAAATTAAGCTGTTAAGTAATAAAATTATAGCTGAAGAGTTTTGGTGTTTTAGTCTTCTCTATAGTCATATAGTCATCCCTATAATAACTTTCCATTGTTTGCAGTTGTCATGTAACAGTAAATATTTTATCAAGTGGTATCAGGTGCATCGCCAAACAGCACTTTTGTTCTGCAGTAAAGTCTAGCTTCTCGTTCAGCGGCTTAGCAGTTCTCATGTTCGACCTGATGTAGCCTAGTTCAGGAAGAAAATGACCTCTGGGTAAACTACTGGCTTGATCTTTGTACAATTGTCCCCTCAAGAACATGTAAGCCTTCATTCTCACATGTCAGTGGCCTTACAGAGCTGCTGCCCTGCAGCAAACAATAGTCAGTGAGGCCAAATAACATGAACACTGTATGTGTATAGAGGACATAAGACTTAGATCTCTTTTTATTATTATTAATCTTACAGTATGGTTTTCTCTTTGTACATTAATGTTTTAAAACTTTTTGAAAAGAGTAAAATGAAAACTCTTATCCACCAATTTGCTTCTTTTCACTAAGTTCTTTGACTCACTGTTTATTTTGGGGCTCATCCACAGAACTTTGCATTACATAATAAGCTTTTAAACAGTGGTGATGAAATGTAACCTTGTTTTGATCTTGTTCATGAAAACTAGAATGACACAGGAACCCATTATCATACATTTTATCTGCATTTCAGATTTTTAGGATATTCCAGCACTATGAGTCTAATTTTGATCAGGGGTGTACCTAATAGTTCTGCCACCCTTGGGCCTGGTGAAGACATACAGTAAAGACATGAAGGCACAGAACAGCAAGAATATCCCGTCAGAACACTGATGCATCTAACCCCATTTCAACAAGGAATGATGAATTGAGAGACCACTGATTAATATACCGTCTGATAAATAAGAAAATATGACTTCTTAAAGGGCTTACAGCAATAATGTTTTAAAATTTATTGTGTCTTTTCTTTTACCACATGCACATCACTTATAATATGAGGTTTGGAAAAAACATTTGGCTGGAATAAAAGTTTCAGAGCGAAGAGAAGGAAATAGGACATTTAGATGAACAGATTTCAGGCTTTTCTGTTCTGTTCCATATGTAACAGCTAAAAACCCATTCAAATGAAATGACAATGCAAATCTAGTCAATGATGAAACAGTCTGATATGTCAGATCAGATTTTTTTTTTTAAAGGTTGATTTAGGGAGCATTACAATCTACAGTGACATAGATCTGAGAAGCAAAATACCAGGTTCAACTGCACACAATCCAAAAGCTAAATCATCATGAGTGGGACTTGTTCCATTCATATCCAATCCCTTGGCTACACTGTCTGGCATGCTGCTTATGGAGATGCTGCTTGCATCTTTGATTTTATCCAGTTCAGGAAATTAGTGACCCGAGTGTAGACGCCAGGCTTGTTCTTCCTCCCACATTGGTCCCCCCAACTGACCAGGCCATAAATAACGCTGGTATGGTCCTGCTTACAAGTCAATGGTCCTCCAGAGTCGCCCTGAAACAAGAGAACAGGTGACCAGATATTAAATCCACTACTGCATGCAACTATGTTAAGAACCTACCCCAGATAAGTTGGTCACATGTTAGTATGCACTTGAGTAGCAAGATTCTTCTACTAACCTGGCAGGAATCCACCCCTCCCTGCAGGTAGCCAGCACAGAACATGCTATTATCCAGGACCGTGCCATAAACCTTTGGTTCGGAGCATTTCTCCTGGCCGATCAGCAGTACATTGGCCTCCAGCAGGTGGCTGGAACCATAGTCAGCTGCAGAAAAAATAGATATAAAAAGATATAACAACAAATGCAGTTGTATCTGATGTCTTTGGCCACATGCAAATAAAATTCAAGGTTTAAAGAGGCCTTTAAAAAAACATTTCAACCCTTAGGTGCCTCTAAAACAAACCAGAGGATCTGCTTATATTTTGCAGCCTGGATATGCAAAAATGGTCTTACATTCTTCAGTGGCACCCCATCCAGAAATGGTACACTCCATCCCATCAGGCAGTGGGGCATCAGGCAGACAGGCTGTCTTCACAAACTGAGTTTCATTGGCACAAACTCCGCCGGTACCTTCCAGCTTCAGCAAGGCTTTGGAAAGTTCAAAAGTACTTAATTTCTTTACAGCACAATCTCATCATGTCTTTTTACTATTTTTACTGCATTTACTGTTTACTGCATAGACTACCAATACTGTAGATTTTATCAATTATATCATTACAGATGGACTATTTGACGCTATCACATCCCAATCTCATTTAACTAAAAGAAAGATCAAGATACAGATGTAAAGTGCTCTCAGCATGCTCTATCTAAATTGTGGATACTATATTTGATATTAAATAAGAGAGACATGTATCACCTATGTCATTGTATACAGCTGAACGAGTCTCTCTGTAGTTCTCATGTACAATAGCCTCTTCAACTTTTATGGTTTGCTCTGTGTGTTCTGTCACATCCTGTGACAGACTTCCCAAAACCACCTGCATGTCCTTTCTTTGTTCACTGTTCAAACACAAACAACACATGATTCAACACATGACGATTATGTCCACATGTGTGAACCTTTCCAGAATCGGTCGATGTTTTATGTTTTCTCAGATTTGTAATCATTACGATTGTGCTTACATGCAGTGCGCAGCTGTCAGTACCCAACAGCTAGCAATGAGAACTCCTCCACAGATATGTCTGAATGGCTGGTTGGTGTTCTTTGGTCTCACTTGCAGGGACACCTGCCAGGGTATTGCCCCAGGAGCGACCTTCAGACCCCCAAAAATTCGGGTAATGGCTTTTTTTGGCTGAGGCTTCCCGCAGGTGGAGAAAGGTGGCGGTGCAACAGTGATCAAGGGGGTGGGAAGAGCATCAGTGGGTGAGGAGAAGTTTGTGGAGCTTGGCTGGGCTTTTCAGTCTTTGTGGGGATGGTAGGTTCAGGTTTTGTTGGTTGTGGCTCGGGGATAGCGGGATCAGGGACTGTGGGGACAATTTCGGTTGGCGTGACGTCTGGAAACACATACGCAAGAAGATAACACAACTGTTTTTGTTGACCATGCTCATAAGCAGAAAATTGTCTGAAGCTTTAAAGCTGACCTGATGGCACAGGACACTCTATCACATCACAGTGCTCCCACAGCAACCTGCGGCCTCTTCTGTAGAAACACCAAGGCATCTTGTCTCCATCTGGGTTTCTGTGTCATAGAAAATGTGTGAGTGACCATCCTCTTGTAGCTGTCGTTTGGAGTTTGAATACATTTATTTCTTTTGTCCTGACCTGCAGAAGTTGTGATGGCCAAGTCCATCTTTGTCCTCAAAGGAGTTGAAGGGATCAGCTCCATTCTCCAGGATGAAGTGTGAGTTCCAGTAAAGGCATTCATCACCGTCATCTGTCTCGCTCACATTGCCACGATACGACTCTCCATCATCCACATAGCAGTCATTTGGACCTAAGAAATATACCACACTCAGCAATGTAACTCAGCATATGAGTTATAATGATGTTAGCCTGGAAAATGGTAAATAATGATAGGATTTAGTATTTACCAACATGGCAGAAACGTCCTCTGTACCCTGGAGGGCACTGGCAGTCAAAGTCATTACCATCAATGACACATTGTCCACCATTCCTACATGGGTTGGGCTCACACAGTGAATCTTTGGAGAAAAACAATGCACGGTGTAAGCTTTCTTCCAACTGTGGAAAAAAGTGGAACAGAGATATTCTGCCTTGTTTGGATGAAGAAATACTCCTTACAACGCTTGCAGTCCGGAGGCTGGAAGGGCTCCTTGCATTTGCACTCGTAAAACGGTGGATTTGAAGTCAGCACACACTCACCACGCCCACATATACCTCTCCTACAAACCTTTGGACCTGAGACGATAGCACAATAAAGAAATTAGTTTTAGTATTAATTCCATTTTTCTCATTTTATATTGTACATATATGATCAGTCTGCAGTCCAACAACATGGTTGAACAAAAGGGAATTTTTTCAAAACCTTTCTGGCATCTCCTTCCCTTGAAAGGTCTGGGACAGTCACATTTGAATCTTCTCTTGTTTTTCTCCTCACACACTCCGTTGTTAAGGCAAGGGTTTGGGTTGCATTGGCCTGAGAGACAGGGAACATTAAGGAACAATCATAAGCTTTAAATGAGAGCTTTCCAATACAATGTAGCCTGTTCATGCGACATTACACAAATTGGTATTACAGTAATATGTTTGAAAGAATACCTGAGAGTTCACTCTCTTACCTTCTGGCTCTTGAATTTCAAAAAGCCAGTCAGAATTACTTTGGTCATCGTCATCGTCATCATCACCAGAAACTCCATCTATGACCTCAAAGAAGAAATCTAGAACAGTGTTTTTCCATTAGATATGAAGCATCGTTGGCTTCCCCTCTCTCCCTATAAAACTTGCAGATAGTTCAGTAGGGTGAGATTCACTGTTGTTAACAGTAAAGCAGTGTGAGGACTTACAGGACACTAAATGTCAAATATTGTTCTACATATAATGTGTTATGAACATTTATTTGAAAGAGGTATTTACCTTCAATTATATCCTTAAATCTTCCTCTCTTTTTCTCATGTCGGCCATATACTCCATGCTCATGATCTTGGTCATGATGATGATGATGATGTTTTTTGTCTTTTTTACGTTTCAGCTGAAAAAAAAAAAAACATTCCCATGGCAGCACCACATAAAAAATCACAATGATAAAAAAGTGCAGTTGCTAAGTAGAATTTGAATTCATTAATTCATCTCTCAAAACATAAACATGGACAACAAGCTCTACTGCAGTTTATTCACGGCAAAATCCATTATCAAACAATGCAACATTATAAATAAGTGCCAATATATTTGCTTATTGCTACACAATTGCTGTATAATACATACAGTAAGTACATACTTCAGCAGGTATGAGCAGCACCGCTAAGAAGAGGCAAAAGAAGAGGAGCTTTAGGTTCATCATGTCAGCGGATCAGGGGACATCCAGGAGAGTAAAATGAGAGTGCGCTGTCTGGCAGATCACTCACACTTTTCTAAACATTTGTGGAAGTACACTAACCTTTGATTCACGGGGGTTCTCTGGCATCCACACTTGTTGCTGAGTCAGTTATATTGATTTTAGCTTGCTCTTGGATAGTTTTTTTTTTTTACAATAATAATAAAAGGCAGAATACTGTTCATGAATTTTTGACAAATGAACGGCACAAAATCAATATCACTGTCTCTGCCACCTTTGAAGCATTTTCCGTATTGAAATTCCTTCAAATGAATTTTGACAAATAGGCTAAGCATACACTCAGATTCAACACAAAGGCTCAGAGAGCATATTTGCAGTGAGCAAGTTGTTTGTTTGAATGTTTGAACCTTGGATCCTCGTACACGAGGTGCATTTCAGGATGAGTTATTGTGTGCTTTTTTAGATCTCTATATATATTTACAAAAGTGGAATACTTTTGCGATGATTATATTTTAAAATAAATATACTATAAGATCTTTTGTATATGAGTGTTCATAACATTTATCACATCCAAATAAAACAGAAACTTTTTTAAACAATATTTTGTTACAGAAGGAGAATATATAAAACTCAAAATGCATAAAACACTTATTGGACCTGTTTCTTAGTTAAATGAACTTAGAGATGAGGCACTGCATCTAATAATTCTGTACATCTATCTAAAAGTTTATCTGGCATTGGGATAAAAGTGTAGTATTCTCCTTTAACATGATTCTTATGGAACTCTCTTGCAACTGGAGATTTTCTTCTTCTCTGTATCATGAAATACATTCAGTTATTTTAAAAGGGAGCACATAGCAGGTGTACCACTTTCTAATACGGCAGCCTTTCTAAAGGGATTTTAGGTTGTACCTACTGGCTTTATTGAGCATTAATAAAACATTTGTAATGCTTTATAAATTATGTTTATCCTCCTCCTGCATGAAACTTGCGTTATCTCTCTGGAAACTCCTGGACTGTTTGGCCACTTACCTTGGAGACTGATTGCCATGACATTTTGTCTTGATATTCATGGTCACCTAGAAGATGAATCCTACTGACTTTGGTGATTGCCTGACTTTTTCTCTAGCATCACTATCAGGTCAAAGTTTTCCCTTATCTTGTGAAGTAGCTTAACATCTAACATCCTTCCCATCAGCCTCAGCAGTATTTTGTGATTATTGCTAATTAGCAGATGTTGACATGCTAGCATGCTAAACTATCACGGGGAAGATGGTAAGTGTATACCTACTAAACAATAGCATGTTAGCCTGCTGATGTTAGCATTTAGCTCAAAGAAAAAAAGAGTATTAAGCGTGGCTATCAACTCTTAGTCCTGTTTAATTACTAACAAAGCCAGTAGTTACAATTTACAGTATGGGTCTTTACAATTGGTGCCTTAATAGAAAGTAGTGTTTAAAAGCTTTTCTGTGGCGCTACTAGTCAGAGATCACTGGTTGGAGATGGAGCATTACAGATTACAATAGGCTTTGCATTGGCGCCATTGTGGTCATGGCCAGGGCACAGGGCCAGGTGGAGGCAGTCTGAGAAGGTTCCTGCACAGAACGAAAACAGCGGCGTCATTTTGTCTGCCTCGAGAAATGTCACCAATCCTGCAGGGAAACTACACAATATACCAATCCGAGAGAAGCGTTTTGTGAAAGGCAACTGATGGGGCACCCCTCCATGCCAGGCTGTATACTCCCCATCAAAAAACTCAACGCACCAAGACTCCTCCCCACGGCCCAGCCAGCAATCCTCAGTGGTTCCCTTGCGAGGAATTTTGGGGTAGGTAACACCTAGCTCCCAGTAGGTCTTCCCAGTCACATCAATCTCCCAGTAATGGCGACCAAAGGTGAAGCCTTGCAAGCTGATGACATTGAGGGTGGTGTCAAAGCGTCCAGGGAGATCCTGAAGTTGCTGCCAGGTGTCCGTGTAGGTGGCACTGTCACCTTGGTGGGAGATGATCAGCTTTGGGTGGGCCGTCTGTGGATCCAGACACACCTCACTGGAATCTGGAGACCAATATTCAACATTTTTATATAAAAAAGGCAACATATTAAAGAGGTCCAATAGTGGTTATAAACACTATATAAACAAAGTGTGAACTGACAACTCTTGATGAGTTTCTTGATTATAGGTGTTTGCGAGCAGATAAGCAGAAGCATGTTGTTGGTGAGGCTGAGGATCTGTTCAGCTTTAGCCTCGTCCAGGCTCACACTGCTCGGATCAGTCCTGTTGAGCAGATCCATCACTCTGGAGGAGGCAGACCATAGTAAGAAACATCAGTTTTTGCTCGACTGCTTCTTATTGAAGAGTTTTCTTTAATTAATTATGACCTGATTCCATACCTGTCCACTGTCTCCATGTCTTGCTGTTCAGGGTATGAAAAGAAAGACTGAGGAAAAGCAGAAAAATTAAGATTAAATGCCTTTTGAAAACAAAATGTTTCATATCATAACACTTATAGTTCCCATACACAAATGAGAGGGTAAATATGAAATTTCAAATCCTATTTGATCTAGTGGATATTTCAAGTTGAATCACCATTGAATCAGGCTCTGTATCGGTCTGGTCTAGGGCCACAGTGAGTCTGGCCAGGTCCTGCTCTATCTCCTGGATTAGAGAACAGTTCCTCTCCATCAGTCCATCCAGAGCAGAGACCGCAGCCCGCTCCTCCATCTCCAGATGGGACAGGGTAATCCTCAAGTCCTCGTCCAGAACGGCCTGGATCTCCCGATATTTCCTTATGATATTCTCCCTTATCACTGTGGACTTTTTCTGATCAGGCATAAGTATTTATGAGTTTATTATGTTGCCTAATCACAGGTGTAATTATACTGTCAGTATTTTTGTTGCAAGATAACAAATTCTTAAATGTAAGGTCTCAACAAAGACAGAAACGATTTCATGTTGTGGCAAAATTTCAGCACTGACTGGTCTGAACTTACAGTGATTTCTGATTGCCGTGCTGCCAGTTTCTTCAGTCTGTATTTCACTGCTTCTCTTTGCTTCTTTAGACTCTCCTGTTGCTTTTCTAATGTCTCCTGTAGAAAGGGTTGCACACATTCAGCACAGCTCCATTCAACATCATCAAAGTGGACTTAGCCTAATTATTTGTGGTGAGGTGCAGCTGCAGAAGCAGAGGCAGTTTATCATGGGACTTGTTGCTACAACTCAATCAAGCTAAAAACTGTTTCCAATCAAACTCCTCATTGCAATTACATGATCGACGTTGTTCAGTGTTGTGACTCCAGAGGCAAGCATCTGTCTTCCGTATTCTAAGTATTTGTCAGAACTGCCTTCTCCAGGAGGAAGAGCAGATAACACTTTATCTTACAGCCCATGATTTAGAATTAGATTTAGAAGAATCAGGTGTTGATAAAATATTTACTGTTTCCTACTGGTGCAAGACCATAGGGGAGCAAGGGACTAACAACTACATATTTTAGTGGAAAGGAGAAATCAATTATACACTAAGTAATCACAGGGTACAGTACTGTATTGTGAAACAAAACTGAAGTTTGGAAAAAAAAATAGTGTCAGCAATCATTTTCTTATTGTGTAATTAAAATGTAAAAAGAAGAGAACAACCACACATTCATATATTATATACTACAGCCTGCATCCCTTGTTTTTATTGTGTAATCAAAAAAATTAAAATAGTGATCATTAAACAATTAAGATTAACCATGTTTGAGTATCTGTGTTCTTCTATCACATTACTTTGTTCTAGTTTTTTTCCCCCCTCAGACGACAACAGGACGCTTCTACAGCTGTGTATGTAAGAAAGGAACATTTGTTTTCTGCTCCATTGAACTTGTTATGCTGTACCTGTGAATGAATATGCTGCTAGGAGCAAATTTCCAAAAGTATAGACCCATTTCTTGACTTGGCCTCATTAACAATGAATGTTATGAAGTAGAAGACATAAATATGACATAAGTAGAGTGAATGGTAGCTGTGATACTACAACATGAATTTTACATTACACAGTAGGAATAAGGAATGTGGGCTGTAAAACAATGTGGCCGTTCTCCTTGTTTTACTGTTGTTAACTGCTTTTCTTTTTTCAAACTTCCGTTTTGTTTCCCAGCACTGTACCCACAATACTTGAGTATAATTTATTTCTCCTTTCCTTTAAAATGCTAAATTGTTACTCCCTTGTAGACTTGTTTTTGTCCACTGTACCTAAATTTAAGTGCCAGTAGGAACAAGTAAGTGTCTAATTGGTACCTGATGCATACAAAATTACACTTTAAATCATAGGTGTTATACTGAAGATTATGATGAATTATTGAGTCTATAGTCATTAACATTTGTCCCATTCCCCTTGCAGACCATACTGGTGTGATTGTGAATTTTTATTTGTTACTAGAAATTTCATCATGCTTTACACCACTGCTGACCATTTTCCAAAGCACACAATAGTTTTCTGCACTGTTAAAAGTCCCCCTCCACTCCACTTGCTTATTGTTACCTCACTTGGATGCTTCACTGTGCAGAGTGATGTATGTGCAGAGTTTGACACCAGCTGTTTACACATTCATGTGGTGAAGGGGGAGAGTTTCTCTGTGCTCCCCGTCAATCTGAGTTTACCATGTACATGTACAGGATGATTTTGTAACATCACAACTTTAGAGGTTTGTCGTCCAATATAATACAAATAATACAAAGTTACACAAGATCTCAAGATTGATGTGTTGAGAACCTCCAGCGCACATGCACTGACAATGGATTTCTCAGTGAAGTAGGAGACATCTTGTGTGTAGTAGTTTGACCATTTTTAACTGGTTTATTTAACTTTTTGTGGAAGAACAATAACACACAAACTTTTATTTATTAAGTATTTATGAGTATTTTTATGTCTTATAACGTGTCTGGAGGGGGTCTTCCTGCCATCCAGGGATCCATTACTCTACATTTCAGTAAATATGGAAATTAAAATTGGAGAGGTAAGTATGCCTTTTTTGTCCAAGTGAAATTATCGCCCTGGGGTAATTAAGTCAAAGTCTAGCAGTGTCTTGTACGGTCTAATTGACAGTGCTGTAATGTGTAAAGTGAGAAGCGCTGACGTCTGATATTTACAGAAAGGGCATCTGAACCAATTTTACCCATTAAAGTCTTTTTACAGTACTGTTACGTGTGTGAAAAAAGTTTGTCTAAAGCCTTTCAGAGGGAGCTCTGCCATTTCTGATAAAAAATGTCCTCAAATGATGTCACATGAGTTAGCGTGGATTATCTCTGAAGGCTACAAGTCTGAAAATGATCATTTGAGGGTGTAGAATTATAGAGTGAGACCTTTGTAGGCAACTCCTCATCTCTGACCAAGGCTAACAGCTCAAGGCTACATTAGCCACTACCAGCATAACACATCTAATGCATCTCCAAACAAAAGGTCAGAAGTCATGTTGCATTGTGGGTAAAGTAGCCACCAGGTTTTCACAAGAAGTAAGAATGTGCGGAGTAAAAATGACAATATCTCTGGTTCTGCGGCATCAATTTTGATGCAGACAACTTTGTTTTTTTAAATGTTCATCATGAGCCCGCTTATTTTATGCTAGCACAACAGTAAATCTGTGGAGTACTCTTTTATTAAGAGTTAGCTGCTTTGCTTTCATGAATATACAAAGATGTTGAAAATGCAAGCCCAGAGGATAAACAATAGGAAAACATGGATATCATAAATAGGATAATAGGATTTGGAAACTTGAGCCAAGTCTTACATGTCTTGCCTTACTACTTGCACTTAAATGCATCAATCTGGAAGAAGTGTAACTATCATTGTTTGTAACTAGCATAACAGAAGGCTACTTACATAATGTTCACAGTGAAACTTAATCTTTCTAAAGCAAGATTCAAATAGCAAAATGGTTTTTAAAACCTTCCTCCATGAATTAAGTAGCTGCTTGGAATGATGGGCAACCTTATTAGTTAATTTTAAAAAACTGTGGCATGCTATGGAAAATGGTCAATTATAGTGAATATGCAGCACATGATTTGTTGTAAATGGTCTATGGTCTCAAGGTAAAATCTGTAATCAAGTAATGTATTTATAGTTGTATATGTACTGATGAAACATGCTGTAAATATTTGCACTAGAGTATAATGCCTAAAGTGTGGAAAAAGATGTGTCTTCACAGGGGCCCCAACTAATCAGAGTTTGTATAAAAGCTCAAAAGACTCCACCCTCTGATTGGTCCTGTAAAAGTCAACCACTCCTCAGACTACCTCTCACCCTGTGTAACGTCACTGAACCACAGTGTTTATTGGTGAAATGCAAAGAAGAAAACAGAGAGCAGAAAAGAGTCTGTGGGTACCTTTGGTATAGCCGAGGATCATATGGTTTGTGGTGATTTAAAGCTTTATTGGCTTAGATTTCAATACAACAAATGGCAGTGTGGGTTTTCATTTATAAAACAGTACTTTCAAATACAGTTGCTTCTTACATTATGTGTTTTATCTATTTGTTAGTTACTGGATGTTGGATATGGCAATAAAATATATTAAGATTTGTATTTCCAATACATGTAAAGGGAAAGTGTGTGGCCATGTTTATGAGAGCCTGAGAATAGAGACGTTTTCTTTTTGTCAGGGTCAGATGAATGTTTGGCGTGTACATTAGCCAGGGGAAGGAGACTGATGATGTGTAGGTGCTTGGATGATTCATTTCCATGTAGATCCAGAGAAACAGTTGGTGGGTCAGCTGACTGCTTTCCCATTGCCTTTTTTTTTTTTTTTTTAATTCAAAGACTCACTGAGCCGATTCTTGCAAACTTTGGACTAAAACTGTTTCAGCCCAAGCGAAGGAAGCTGACACATGTTCAAGCTACGAGCATGGACATTTCGTAAATGGCGCCATGAGTTTCTACTGTACTTACAAAGTTCCACAGGAATCAACAGCAACAAATAGTAGGAATAAACAAGCAAGAAACAAAGGAAAGCAGTTCCACTCAAAGCAAAGCAAGAAGTAAAACAAGCGCGGTCAAACCAAATAACATGACCCTATTTATCATTCATTCTCATTCTTTGTCATTTTTGAACATGGAAGAGATTCCCATTCCTTGTTTCCTGTGCAAGTCTAACTGGACAAGTCTTTCAGCTCACAGTCTCAGGAAGCATCAGAGCAAAAAGAGTCCATTTCATGGCTTCCTTGATTATGTCAGGATAAAACAAAAAAACAGAAGAAAAGGAAATAAACCAAAACCTACATCTAGATTACAGTTGTTGTGTGCTATCTGAGTGAATGTACAGTATATGCATGCTGCTCTGAGTGCTAGAAGAGCTTGGCCTTCTTTTTCATGTCGTTGCGTTTCCACAGGGGAAGCCTGTCAAACTCCTGGATCTCCATTCCAAAGATGTCAAAGAACGTTTCAGGTGCTAAGTGGCGCTAGAATTGAGAACAAAGGTGGAGAAAACAAAGGAGGGGAGGGTGGGAGGGGAGGGGGGTGTTTGTGGTTAGCACCAAAGCCATAAAAAGGGTCAATGCAAAAATGACAAGAAGCAATGGATACTGCACATTCCTTGCTACAATTGTATTTGTGTAACATGCTATTTACACAAAGTAGAGAAATCCAGTATCAATTGCGAACAGTCAGGTGGAAAACTGATACCTCCAGTCTGGTTCTGTCCACATCCCTGGGCAGTTTAGCTCTCCCTCTACTGGTTATCATGAGCATTTCATAGGGGTACACCTTGAGAAGGAGACACTCATCAGTGAACAGGTCAAACCTACAAGCTAGAGTCAAGCTTAAAAAAAAAACTTTACAAACCATTTTTATTAAACGAACTACAAAATTTGGATATTTTGGTAATTCTGACTGTGACAAAGGGAACACTGGGTGGGAGAACAGGAGGGTGACAGGAGGCTGACTGGGAGTGAGAGCTGTTTTTTTTCACGTTGTTGGGGAAATGTGTGGTGATATGGTGTGCACACATTTTTGGCGTAGAAATGTACAATAGATTAGGTAAGGGCAAAAACAGGAACAGAGTTATGCAACAGTCCGTATTTTTAGAGTAATTTAATGCAAACTAAAAAAAGAACTAACATCAATAATGTAGGCCAAGTAAATCCACCTGGGAATGTTTGTCCTGGAAAACTGAGGTGCTTCTACTTTTCTAAATAACTAATTCCTTCTGTACAAGAACAAACTGGCAAATTATAGTTGGTATTTTATTGGAAATGCTCAATAATAAGCAACTAGAAGTTCTGTGAGGCCTCTAACCAACTCATATCCACACAGTAGTGTGTCCGCTCCCTTATATACTACACAGTATATAGTGATATGAGTTGTTTGGATGACAATTTGGGCATTGGATTCTCCACTGTATGCTGCATACAGTATCCAGCCACTGTAAATCAAAGCTATGTGCAGATGAGCATGGAGAAGCCAGCATGCTAAGCGCTAGTGACTCGGCAGCTCCTGAAGCAGCATGCTAAATCAGGAACCCAGCTAATGTGAGTCTTTCACTTCCAGTAAAAATAACTTTAATCTCCCTATTTCTTCCACCAATGTCCCCGTTCAACGGAGGTAAATACAACACGCTAATTATATCTATTTCATCCTTATCGTTTTGGGCTGGTTAGACTCTCTCTAAATGTATCCTTATTTACAAGTTAGAAATGTACTTGAATAAGTGAACGATATATAAGTTTTGTAACATATATCAGTGTGGATTACAATGTTGTCGTCAGTACAAAAAGAAGAAGATACTTGCTTTTGGTTCCAACATATTAGGCATAGATACTCCCCTGTCCATCCTTGCAAGTGCTGCACGGCCATCCTTAATGTGCTAAAGAATAGAACATACACAAATGTAATATAGTGGAAGGGGACTGCAGGGTTAATGGCATGAACATGTCCACTAATGACAGTGGGCACAGTTTTCACTCGATGGAGCAAGTAACTTGGATACTGTTCAGTATCTTAATAAGTATTAAAGATGGGCATATGTTTACATGTTTTCTGAATGTCTCTGTAGTTTTTTTTTTTAAATATATATACATATATATATATATACATATATGTATATATACGGGGTTTGAAATCATATATTTAAATGTGACATTTAGCTTGAGTCATAACACTGGTAAACAACACACAGAACAAGACATGAGGCCATGATAGTACATTGCATTTACAGTACACTGGTTCAGCTACTGGGCAGTGCATGTTTGGGCATTTGAAATCACTGCACAGCATGCCCTGTAGTTGACATTAACCCAACAGTGACGCAAGCATGTAGCAGGAGTGGGCGGTGTGCATTCAGGGCAAAGTATCTCTTGCAACCCAAGAGCAAGCAAATATATGATGCAAGGTGAGGAAGCATGCCATATGAAAAAGCAGATGAGAGACATACCTGAAACTCTGCAGGACAAAATGGGACAGAAAATGAGACTCACAGTTAATGGTTCTGCTGTCAAATCCCCCTGCCAGGCTACTATCTACAACACTGCTGTCCCTGATATTTCAAAATGCATGTCCATTTATGTACATGTAGCAAGCCATTTCTGAGAACTGATGCTGAATAGCTCTGGTGAAACTGGCAAGAGATTTGTTTGGTGGCCATATTTTAGGAGCAGCTCTCACCTCTGCCTCCTCCACACATGTCACCATAGCTGTTGTACTGGGTGAAATCTGTCGACTGGGGCTGTTGGAACACAGAGAACAAAACATCAGCATTGACAGATGGGCATTTTATTTGTGAGATAGGAACACATTGAGATTTAAATCAAATTATAATGTATAAAGTATGGACAGAATTGATGTTTCTGGCATTGGTGCCAAGATATACTGTATTTTAACAAGTAATTTCTGTTACTTGGTTAATAAAGTTTTTGTGATTGCATGTGTATTACATAAACAAAAGCAATCTTGTGGAAAATGAGTATAGAATAAGTATGAGTGAGGTCTCACCCGATGTAGCCCGTTCCTTCCATAGCCAGGCAAAGAGTTAGTTTTTGTTGGAGAAGTTGGATCTGAAACATAAACATTGTTCAAATTATATTTGGTTTTAGATTTAAAATGAAATAGCGCTACCTGGTTTTGTAGAAAAATGCTGCTGATCCATTCAGTAACATTTACGTCATTTAGAGAGCTTTTAAATAATCCATACATGTTAACAGATGCAAAGTTTTACAAACAGGTGTTACATAGCGCAGGTCTTGTGTTAGAGTACATTGCTGACAACTCAAGAGCATATTAGCTGATGAAGCTGCGCTGTACCTGCGTCACAGTTTGTCTGTTTGGGGTCGTAGCGCTGAGCGGAGAGGCTACGTGCATGACGCTCCCTGATCTGTTCTTTTTCCATCTCCTCCTTCAGAATGAGCTTCCCCAAACCAGATTGAATCTACACACACACAAATGATTTACAGTGCAGATAAGCATCAATCTATCTCTACAGTAAGAAGCCCTTCACCTCAGGCTCATGATATCCAAAGATACATGTGTGTAGTTAAGGCAGGGGTTTTGATTAATGTAAAATATATTGTAACTACAGTAACAATAACAGTGTGCATTTATGTTGGCATTAGTGGCTGTTATCCCCCTGACCTTGCTGAGATGTTCCTCCTGGAGCTGCTTTCTTTTCAAGGCCTCTTCTTCCTCCTCTTCTCTGGATCGTCTCCTCCCTTCTGAACCTATGGGTGCTGTGCACAAGCCCAAAAAGTTAAACAAAACACATACCCACACACCCGAAAAAGACACAAAAAAAACCATCTATTTAGCCAAAACCATGCTTCACATGTACTTGTATAGTACAACGAAGATGAAATGCTTCATCCACTGTTCAAATTTAGAGAATGACAGAAAGATATAGCTGCTTCATTTGGCTGTAGAGCAGTGAGGAATACACACAGTAAATGACAAATAGGTGGACAGTAGAACACAAATGTGAGACAGAGTTGACGAGACAGACAAACAGAGGGACTTATTGAAATATTTGGCTTGGCTGACATGACGGATGTTTACACTTCATCAATCATGTCAAGATTTTACCGGATGTCAAATACACAGAACAGCACAATGTAAGACAGACAAACAAAAGTCAGTTTGAAGTCAGTCTCAGTTATCTCTGTCCAAGTCATTTGTGGCACTATTGTGTATAGCTAGTGCACCCATCCTGTGAAGCAAGTGAACGTAAAATGGTGAAACTGATGCTACCTCAAGCAGAAAATAATATGACTGCAACAGAAACCAAACAACGCTTCTGCTTTGTGCAAGCAAAACTTAAAAGCAAGTGCTGGAACGCCTGAAATACAGCGTGAGCTCAGTGTGAAGCAGGGATGCAGTTAAGCTTTTGGGGTAGCTAGAACTGAGGAACAAGAAGAGTTAGGTTGTGATAAGGTGTCTATTGTACCGCTTGAAGGTAGCAGTGCAAGCATGCCCATCAGGAGCCTACTGTACCTAATACAGCGAGAGAGTAGGGCCAATGATCGCCCTCACTCCATGAGCTGTCATCCGGAGAGGGAGCATGGGCAGCGGGGAAGGTGGCGGATCTGATGATGTCATCAGCAGACTTGCTTTGACGTGCTATGGCAGCTGTATCTAGGTTGGTAATCATGGGAACTGATCTATCAGTGTCTGGGTCACAGTCTCAACCAAAGGTAAACATCAAAGAACCATCAGATCGTCGGGCTCAACGATCATTTAATCTTGGTTCATGGTGGTTTAAAATAAAAAACATCTACAATGCAAAAAATGTCTGTCCTAACAAGTCACTAAATATTGGATAGAGCCTTAAATCTAATCTTCTCAAACAAGTGGTGAAGAACTGCCAGAAGCTAAGAGCGAGTGTGGTTTGTGTGACATCTTCCACAAGCGAGATTGTACCTGGTCTGAGAAACATCACTTAATTGTGAATGAAAAGTTAAGTTCATTTAAGTTCACTACATTTGGCATTACTGGGTCAGTTCAACGCATCTCTCTTCTCTACATGTGCTGCTGTTGCACTACATTTTAGCATATCACAGATAAACATTTCAATGGATTTATCACGAAAGTAAAACAAGAAGTAAAAACAACGTAGGAAGAGTTTCGCTGTGTTCCTTGTGTTCTTTGTCAGGCTGCCATCTGACTCTTGGAAAATCAATTGTCATTATCCTGTAATTCTCACAACTCCTTTACATAATTTCTTTTTAAGGGCTTACTATTATTACTGTGACTTGTTAAGATAGACAATGTGCAGTGTAAAAATAGCTCCAGGTCAGACAGAAGAGGATTGGAGACAGACTTCAAACAGTGCTCATACATTGAGACTGGGGGTGACTACATGGTTAGATGAAT
The DNA here is from genome assembly GCF_002814215.2 of Seriola lalandi dorsalis. Classification (NCBI taxonomy): domain Eukaryota; kingdom Metazoa; phylum Chordata; class Actinopteri; order Carangiformes; family Carangidae; genus Seriola; species Seriola lalandi. The sequence continues at coordinate 2,582,581 of NW_019525023.1, forward strand.
ACACAGTTTCACTTGTTTAACAAAAGCATTTTCAGTAAAGAGCCGAGCTCAATAACATTAATTATTCAGCGGTTCCCAACCTTTTTGGTCTGCGATATCCCCACAGTCCTGTCAGACCCCTTCATCGATTCCCACCTATCATGTTCCGAATGTACACTACCACGGGTTATATTTTCATGTGATGGAACTGTCGGTATTTAGGTTCATTTGGTCAGCAATCATATTTCCATCACTTGCAGTGAGGCTGAATGGTTTAACCATTTATCTGTTACTTGTAGCAAACTATTTAAACTTTTAATCTATTACTTTTAGCTATCTAATTCAACAGTGTACACATGACTTTTACCAAACAATTTCCACCTTTTATCTGTTATGTTTACCTATTTCCACTTTTTATCCATTACTTTTAGCAATCTCATTCAACAGTTTATCCATTACTTGTAGCTAGCTATTTCAAACTTTTATCCTTTACTTTTAGCTACCCGTTTAAACTTCTAGGCTTGCTTGCTAACTTTTCATGCACTCTTACATAACTGTAACTTGTAGTGTTTAGGTGTTACCCCTGGTTGGGAATCACATAGATCTCACCTAGAATATATATGATATCCCTGCTCTTTTTACAGTAAAATATACTATACTTTAAGAGGAAAGGTACCGTGTTGTTTGTAGATGGGTGGTTTTCTGTAGATGTTGCTCCCTTGATCTGAAAATATTCAAATACAGACAGAAAAGACATTTACGGGGTATACAGGGCCTGTATTATACAAATTGAAAATCAATTTTTAACATCTCGACACCATTATATTGAATGTCACCCTTTTTCCAGTGAGAGATCTGTATAGTTATGAAGAAAGAGAGGAAAAAGCAAAACCTGATCCCAAATGAAGTATAATGCCATAGCTAGATAGATAGATAGATAGATAGATAGATAGATAGATAGATAGATAGATAGATAGATAGATAGATAGATAGATAGATAGATAGATAGATAGATAGATAGATAGATAGATAGAAAGAAAGAAAGAAAGAAAGAAAGAAAGAAAGAAAGAAAGAAAGAAAGAAGGGACGAGCAGTGACAGGGTGCGCTCCAGCTCCTACCTGGGAGGTGGAAATGTTTAGGGGTCTGAGAGAGAGGCGGGGTGACCGGCCGGCTGTCAGGCCTGAGCGGAAGGGGGGAGCTCCGGCCGCTTGGCGGGTCAGTGCCTCCAGTGAGAACAACCAAGAACAGAACATAAGCAGGGATACTAAAGGGGAACCACAGTCTGAACGGTGCAACACACAGGGACCAACGGGACCAGTTGAAGTAATTTTGAGCGAATGGGAGACATTCTGTTTGGTTCTGATAAATGGAGTTAATGGAGCTGTATAATGTACAAGATGAAAGTACAAAAGCAGATCAAGCCAGCAGAGTATAAAATAGCAAGATTAAATGCTTGGGAGATGTGTTATTAGTCATGAAGTATAAAGTCTGTTAGACTGTTAAGAAGTGAATACCTCTCAGCATGCAACTGCAAACTTATATTACAAAACTGTTCTTTTTATCTCAGCCTTACAGTTTACTGGAGTCCAGAGACTCATTCTGAAAATGCAAAAAAGTCATCACATCATCCAACATTCAGGGAGCTGTCAGTTTGGATATTGTATGTGGATTACTAGTATCTCTCAGGCACAGTGCATGCAAAGCTGCAAACACAAACACAGAGCCTGTCAGTAACTTTGGCAGAGGCTGTGTTAGTCAGAGGTGAGGGAGCGCGTGTTAGTGAAGAATCAGTGCCTTGGCTGTATGGGTTAACTAAGACATGGGTTTGACCATTCGGGATGGCAGTTGTAGTCTACTGAGAAATGGCGATGGACCCAAAATAACAGATGGGAAATTGAGGGGAGGTGGCATCCCATGTGACGATGGAGATGGTGGATTGCCTTTGGGAAGGTGGTAGCAAAGAACTGAGTGGGGCCCTTACCTTGGCTATGGGGGAGGAAGTGGTGTCTGAAAGGGGAGGTAGGGCGGGAGTCACTATTTCTGGAGCCCACACTGTTACTGCACAGGGAGGAGCAGAGCTTCTGCATGCCTGTCAGAGCCTCTGCAGGGAGGGAGGTTGGGGGACAGGGGAAAAAAACCCCACGATCAGGCAGCAGAGGTGGACAATGTGGGGAGGAGATAGAAGGTGAGAAGGTGAGGGATAAAAGAAAAGGAAGATATATACGAATCAAATGTCGAAAAGAGGAAATAAAAGACACCCAAAGTGAGAAGTAAGGTGTATTCAAGATGAACAGCAAGAAACAAGGAGTATTACACTTTGAAATCAAATGTTTCAATGGAAAGAATAGCAAGACCAGGAGAAATTGTGTTGTTAAAGGTGCAAAATTGACTTTAAGGTTGTTATTCTGCAAAAGGAGGGATTGTTCATCATGTCAAACCAAAGTATAACAAGAAAGAAAATCAATAGCATAACCAACCAAAGTCAATTTTGGTGAAGTTCCCCTTGAAAGTGGTAAACAGATCAGAGGGAAAGAAGTGAGAACCTGAAAATGGAGGGTCACTGAACTCATCCAAAGTGTTTGAACAACTGTCATCTATCTGACCAGTAAAGATCTCTTCGATACACCTGATAAAAACCCTAAATAGCTGATTTTATCACAGACAAAGTAACAATACACATGTACACACACAGAAAATGGTCATTTTAAGTACGCACCTGGCCTGTGAAAATGCTGTGGTGACCGTGACAAGGTGGGGGTGTAACCGTGGCGATTATAAACTGGTGATCCTATGGAGCCCTGACTTGTGGATCTTTGAAGGATGCGTTCCCTCCTGTCGTAAGAGCCCTGACACACACACACACACACAAACACACAGACACACACACACACACACACACACACACACACACACACACATAAAAACACACAGACACACACACACACACACACACACAAAGGTTATTACACAAATCACTGGAAGAATGTATTATATACAGCATTTACTTTGCATACAGGGGAGAGTGATTTTGACAAAATGATCTGCTCACCTCACTGGGTGGGGTTGGTGACATGTTTCTTGAGGACTAGAGAAGAATCAAACAAGTCTTAATTAAAGCTTTGTCAGTTTATCTAGATAACGTTGGACTGCTCCATCGAGGAAAAACAGCTAAGACAACCAGATGTAAATATCATAGTATAATTGTGTTAACAGCCTATTAAAAACACAACTCCGTCCCAGGACTGAGAATGGCTGATCCTTTTTACATGACACATGCCTCTGTTCTTTTCTCTGCAATTTAGGGTCGTTTATCATCATCAGCATACAACGACGTATCTTACCTTGTCATCGGGCAAGGGGGAACGCTCCCTCCGGGCAGTGTGGAGCTGTAAGGGACAAAGAAGTTTAGTGCTACATAAAACCATTTATTAAGGCACGAAAAATATCACACAACCAGCGACAGCTCTTTTGAGTTCCTTAATCTTTTTTCGTTCCTTGTTTTTTCAAGAGGAAAAGTCGTACCAGAGGAAAACTTATCCCACAGCAAAACAGAAGATCATTTTAAGAATATTTCTCTCAATGTACAGAACTGTATGTGCACAGTAAGACAGACAGTAAGACAGTGTGCATGCAGGAAAAGAAGCATGCGGTCTGTGTGTTTACCTCTCCCACACTCTCTCGTCTCTCCTCTCTCTCATCCAGGGAGGTGGTGTACATAGGTTCATAGGTAATAAGATCAGGGCGCTCAATGTCATAAATGGCTTTGACTTTTGGAATAGCAGCTAGGTCTCTGTAATCAAGGATCTCATTGTCTACTTTTGCCTAGGGAGACAAATAAAGACAAACATGTACACAAGGAAAAGAGTAAAGGGAGATTACTACTGTAATACTGTACTATTAGTGAACAATGAGCAACAGTCAAACTATTGTTATTATTAAAAAAAAGGCAAGGTCATTTCTGACTGGAGAGACAGAACAACTGACAGTCTTAGCACAAACTTTTTATACATTCAGGTCTGTGATATATCTTACATAGATCGTGTGACCCGGTGAGCCAGGTATGCTTGAACCAGGTCTGGAACAAATACTCTCGGACGACGACCTCGTAGGCTGTGAGAAGAAAACACACAAGTGGCTATTAGTCGCAATGACGTCTGTCAGGCTGTCAGTCTCCCATGATCCACAGCCCCCTGCCATCTCCATATAACCCACGATTATTACCCAAAACACATTACACCGTTTGGCCTTTATACTATATGAGTGATGAGAGAGAGCTGCAACCCCTATATTTATGTTTCATGACTTACATGAAGTACCTCTGAAATAGTAATATGTAATTTCATGATTGCTTCATTCATTTGCAAATTTGCAAAGTGAATGACTGCTTTAGCGCTGTGATTTTATGTTCTTAAGAACCTCATGCCTGTTTATGGGAAATGAATCGTTTGGATGGCAGCAGCAGGTCTGAATGTGGTGTAATTAAACAAGCTTTTCGTCTAATGGGTAAATGGGGATTTTTGAAAGGATAAATTAGCCATCGGTGATATTGTGTCTGCTCCTCCAAATGTGTGCACATCTTTGTCTCATGCACCTTTGATATGAGCGTAGTTTAAGGTGTTAATAGACAAGAGTGAATGGCTCTGTATGACACACACACAGAGGGCTGGCAGATGGCAGCATACAGTGCATCGAGTCCTATGTACAGTATATGGTGGAACACAGGATGATGCCATCTCATAGCCAATAGCGAATACAGTACCTGCCTTTCTGTTTTTTGGAGGAATAAGAGGGACGGAGGCAATAGCTGTGGAGGAAGGGAGAGGGGGGTTCACAGGACATCACACAGGGGTTGTGCCTCTCCAGCCTGACTCACAGTTCACACATACATCAAAGCGAACATGTCCACATGTAAATATGCACATGAACAAGTATTTATACACACACACATGCAAGGCACACACTCACGCAATATCGCCTGAATAGGCAAATTACTTAAACCGCACTAGGTTAGGGTTTAACAGTTCAGCAAGGGAGTGGTAACAGCCCATGCAGAATCCCATGTTCCATATTCTGAATTTCTGTCTTTTCCAATAAAACACTGTCATGAGACATGAACAGAAAGGTGCTTTCAGTCGAGACAAAGTGAAGGACAATGGAGTCAGTGACACCCAAATTCCTACCCGCTCCCTGTGTCTCTCCTCTGTTCTGGTAGTGTTCTTGCAGCCAGGATGCCAAACTGTTGAGCCTGAGTAGGAAGACAGAGAGTGAAAATATTACTTATGTTACTTATGGAAATAAATTATAGTCACATTATTGAAATATATGATTTACTTGCACACATGACTAAATGTAGTCCAGAACTTATGAGACTCCTTGCTTTTTTTTATAAAAGTTTGTTCCGATTCTGGATGACAAAGTAAAGTGCAAATTAAGTGTTGCTTAATGCACATCTGGTATACAGGCACACAGGAAAAATTATAATATGAAAAAGACAGTTCAGATTCCCTGCACACTGTCAGCACTAACCGTACTGACCTTGATGAGATTGGTGATAATACTCACAATAAGAAACAACAACATATTTATATTCTAGCCATAGACTGTAGCAACCAATAAAAAACAGCTTTGACTATTACACCATCAATAATTGATAGAAAATGGATCAACTATTGACATTATTTGTGATTTGATTCTGTGTCTGCAGTATAAACATTTCATATTGTTGAGTTTATGCCTGCTGATTTATGACTGAATATCAATAACATAGTGCTGACAGTGAGCAGGAATTCAACCTATCTTTGGCAAATTAAAAGAAAAATATACATTTTCAGTATGAAAGTGACACAAATCACATGCTATGGCCTTTGCAGTCACCAAATTTCAACCTAATTGAACACCTATAAGAGATAATAAGAGATACTGGAGAGCTCTCTAAATATCATTATGAAAACACCACATGAGAGAAGATCTTTTGGATTAACGGTGTTGATCTCTTATGTGGAGTTTTACAGACTTATAGAGGGAGGATTAAAGCTCTTCTGTTGGCTTGTCATGGCCAAGCACTCCACTAAGACACTCAGCTTTTCTTCACTGCACTTCACTTTAATTGCCAATTTAAATTTAAAAGCCAACTTGTTTTTAGTACAGCATGGAAAAATGCACAACAGTGTCACCAGCATAACATATATTCGCAGATATAACACACAATCACACAATGAATAATCATTTTCTTTACCAATCTATATATACAGTATATATTAGCATGCTTGATGTACTAATAAGAGTTAAACATCTCATTTAATCCCATTGCCAATGGATTTCAAACTCAACTTTTACTGAACCTAAAGAGGAGCTTCAATTTCAGTTATAACATGAAAATAACCAGAAGGGAAGTAACGAAAATATAGGTCATGTAGCTCACCTTGCAGATACATCTCTTCTCCTTCTGTGAACATCTGATTGCACCTGCTGCATCTCGCACAGCTGGGGTGGTAGTGCTTATCTCCTGCCTGGAAAACACAGCGCACAAAGCAGACTTGACATCACAGGAAAATGAAGATCAATGAAGTCTGCAGTGAAGTGAGTGAAGCAGTGCTGTGACTTCCTGAAAATAAAGCCAGTGTTCTACCTACTCTCAGCCACATTTCTTTCCTCGAACAGCCAGACTGTGTTAGTGCAAGGGAGTGTTTCATCAGACCATGTGCACTGGTAACTGTTCTCCGTTCTTTCAAAAACAACTGTTGATGAAACAGTGGCACTGGGCAACTGTGAGACAAAATGTTCCCCTGAAAATGTTGTACAGGATCCTGAAAACAGCCTGTTCCTCAGTAGTTGATGAGCTTAAGTGATGATCCATGACAGTATATTACAATGACAAGTAATTTAATCCTACTGTACAAAAATGGTAAGATTGTTCATATCAACTATGACCACCATGACACCTGCCAGTTTGACACAGTCAACCTGCTTTCAAATATCTGAGTGTTCCTCTTTGTGATAACCTGCATAATGCAATGCAATAAAATGATCTCGCAGCTACAGTGGCTCAGTTTCCATCCACACTGATGTGGTACTTTACATGCAGAGTGCTCCATTATAAAGCTTGTGTGACTTTGACCGGGAGCGATAAATAACCAAATGAAATTTCGCCTGCTGTATAACAACCCTCAGTAACATTTCAACAGGCAAGTGGCCACTCAGAGATATGGAACCACTGACTAATATTTGCATTTTATATTTTACTGTATCAAAAACATCTACAGAGTGGCTATAGCAAGAGCTCCCTTCATAGCACCTCCTACCTAATACTTTCCTAATGTACACTGTAAAACTGAATTTCCCTCTCAGGGATAATAAAGGTACTTATGCTATATGTGTAGGCTGCCTATTTCTCTCTGTCTTTAATAGCTACATTAATGCATTAATGAGCAATTCACATTGCACTCCCAGAGCAGCAGACAATATGCAAACCTGCCAATGTCTACACAGTATTTGACCTGGGTCTTGGGTCAGTGATTAGACTATCAGACAGACTGGTGTGGCTTTGGTCCCACTGATCCATTGGCAGGAGCTCAGGGGTGTGATGCTGAGGCCTTTTCCTATTGTCATAAAGGCCTGCCTTAGTGGTGGATTAATGTAAGCCTGGTTGGCTGGCTAGCATTGACATTTTCATACCATTAAATGACACATAACTCAGTGTCTGATTGGATCACTGTCTGCAGAACAGACAGGCTAGCACTTCACTAGAGACTAGTGAAATGAGACCGAGTGAAGGGCAGAAGTGCTGGTAACATTTTTACATAAACCCAACCCAGACAATGTTGATAAAGTTTCACAAGAGTTTCATAACAGCTGCATAACACACAGTATTAATGAATAATGATCACTTCCTAAATGTCTGATCACATTAGGTGTTTTATGTAATAGTTATATAATTTGTGGCAGAGCAAGCTTGTTTGAGTGTGTGCGAGCATGTGTATTTAGGCAGAGTTGGAGAGACCTAAAAATCTGCTACGAATTAATCTTTTAGTTGAATACAGTCATGTCAAAAGTCTATTTGGCTCGTTTCTGAAGAGATTACACTGGAGATTATCAAACTGCATTTCACAATTTCACTCCAATGCAACATCCTCTGTCTCTACAGGGAGCAGAATGCAGATGTTGCAGCTGAGCACCAGAATTTGTTAACTGTGAACTTACTTCTATGCGCAATATCTAAATCCACATAACACAAAACTTTACTTGAGGTAAATGTTGCAAATCCATCTCCTCTAATTGTTAAATAAACATAATGACTCAAGATCAAGTGAAAGTATTTGTTCCCTTAGAACTCTTTCAAACTTACCTTAGACAGGATTCATATGAAATCCAGGTGCAATATTAATAGTCAGTTTACAGAAGAATATTCAGCTGCACAGAGAGACATCTGCCTGTACTAGCTAGGGAGCCAGTCAGACGGTGACAGCTGTGTGTGTGTTGGTGTGGGTGTGTGTCTTACCTCAAGCACCTTCCCTGTAATGAACTGATGACACGCCTCACACTGAACTCCAAAATGGATCTGGTAGTCCTTCTCACAGTAAGGGGCACCATCCCTGGGAGGGAAGACACAAACTTAAGTGCTACGGCCTTGACAGTGAAATATCCTAGTATGTGAACTTCATGCAAGCCTGAATTTGAACAAGTAGCCTGTAACCACAGCATATATGCGCCGCTTACTTGCTGATGTACTCGCCGGTAAGCACTTTGTTGCAGGCCTTACACTTGAAGCAGCCCAGATGCCACTGTCTGTCCAATGCTAGAAGAGCCTGTCCATTCTTAATGTCTCGACCACATCCTGCGCAATCTGTGAAAAGCAAAAGTGTCATGGCTTAAAAACACATAAAGGTGAATTAATGCTCGGTCATGAAAAAACAACGCCTTTAATGGGCTCACATTAATAACCAGGGGATAAATTATTGCATGCCAAGAGTGAGACATCTTGTCAGATCTAACCCAAGACACTAGGTGGTGATAGAGGGTAACCGGCAATGTTCTGACAGCTGCCTCTTTCCATCATCCACATTTCTCTTACCATGGCTCTAAAAGCTCCATCCATATCCAAGTAGGATACAGAGGCTCTAAAAGTGTAAGAGGTTGGATTCTAAATGAACAATCTTCTTGTCATCTCTTCTTTAATGAATAGAGGATGAAAGCAACACTGAGCCCACTGCAACCACAGGGGACGATAACTATGTAAGGCATAACGAGGCTGCGATGATGACGTGAGGAGAATCAGCATGCCTTATTTATAGGTGACCTTGTCTAAAAGCTCTTCAAATGCCAACAGAGAGACCAGTGGAGGTGAGAGAGAGGGGGAGAGAGGGAGAGAGGGAGAGAGGGAGAGGGAGAAAGAACAGGAAGAGAAAGAGAGAAAAGAAGAAGAGGAAGGATGACAGGAGTTGGAAGAGCAGGGGTTTGAGGGCTTCACATTCGCTGTTCCAGAGGAAAGGAAATGCATGGCCATGCATTATTTAGCAAGACCTGTCTTGGTGTTATTCATAAAGGAACATGGCTGGCCGAACACAGCTGCGTTTACAGAGAAGAAGTGAAGAAAGGTGGAAGAACTCCCTGATGGATACCTCCTCAGTATTCAGTCTTCAAGCATAACTGGGTTGCAGGAGAGCTCCTCACAAACAATTTTCTGCTATACTGTACTATTATGTGAAACTGTTGCGGAGCACCAGCTACAAACTCTTACACACACTTACTTAATTGATATTTTCCTCCTTTATTTCCTCTTAAAGAAATTGTTTGACATTTTGAGAAATATTATTTGTAATCTTTCTGAGAATTAGAGAAGATTGATACCACTTTCATATCTGTACATTCAAAATGAAGATATATTCAGCTGCTAGTTAGCTTAGCGGCTGCAGGAAACAGGAGGAAATAGCTACCTAGCCTGGCTCAGTACAGAGTTACCAAGATCTGCCTACCAGCACCTCCAAATCTCAATAACACTTTGTATTTTGTTTGTTTACACTGTTCAAACACCAACCCTAACCCTAACCCTAACCCTAAATTGGGATTTTGCTAAGCTAAGCTAATCAGTTGCTATCACACATGCAGACTTGAGAGTGTATCGATCTTTTCAGCTAACTCTTGAAAAGAAAGCAGAAAATGAAATATTCCAGCTATCCTGTGCAACATTTCATACACATTACCCCAAAATTCAAACACTACAAAAATTTTAAGAAAAGCTTTATAGGTTTGAACAATGTTCGTCTAAGGGGGTAGTAGTGAGGTTCACCATTCCATATATTTTACAATAGTTTTTTATGTCTTGAACAGATCTGAACATTTTGGTTGGTGTTTAGTTAGGTTTATGCTAATACTGAGCGGGCAAGATGATTGATGTGAAAATTATTCTTGACAGCACAAATATCACAGCAGTAACTGGTGGTTGACTGGTCAACAGTTACATTAAATGTCACACATGAATCACACATGAAAGCTTAATTTTCTAGACTTTTTGTTTTTGTAAAACTTTCCTGATTTCAGTTGCAGTAATACACTTTCAATTCTACTGCAAACGTCTGTGTGGAAGCCAAAATAGCATCATGCGAAAGTAAATGCCTTCATGTGCAGTCCCCTGTATGCATGTGTTTATTAGTCTATGGCTACTTACTGCTGGAGCCCAGGATGTCCTTTGGTCCTGGAGACATGGGCTCGACACAGTACTGGCACAGACAGTCCTTCCCGTTAAAGGTCACCCTGTCCCCTGCAGGGAACGGTCGTCTGCAAGTGGGATGACATTAACAATTGGTCAACAAGACATGAACTATGGCCCTGTGGCAAGTGCAAGGGTTTATTAGCTGTGGCTTGCAGGTTGTCTGATGGTGCTAAAGATGATAGGGCCTGATGATGTGCACGTGTGTTAATGCTGTCCATATGAGGAGGCCATTTAGTTTTTTACGACACAGATGTGACATACAGCATGGTATTATATACTTCTGCTGGTATTCCCGCCATCTTTGACTTCAACTTTTGTTTATACATCACTTTACATGTTTCTGAGCTAAAATTTCATTATCACTGTATTGGAAAGTCATACACAAATGCAAAAAAGTAAGATGTAATTAGATCTAGTGATTTTGATCAGAATGAATAAATGTAATGGAAAATAATGTGGAAAATTCTGGTCAATTTTGGCCACAGATATGTTATTAGTACAAATTCAATCAGGAAGACTGAGATATTATCATGTCATGTTTCCCTTCAAATGCTCCAATTATGTTATTATTGACCTTTTTTCTTCTTTACATGGGCACATCCCTTGGCCTGCACTTCCTCCAAACCAACAGACAAATTTACTGCTTGTTTCGCAATGTAATTACACTATTTCTGAAATTCACAAGAGTTACCTCAGTTTGATCTGTGGTTTATCAGGTAATAATAGTGGCATGAAAAGACTGGATGTCTTACTTGCAGATGGTGCAGACGAAGCAGGCAGGGTGGTAGGTCTTGCCCAGGGCGGTGACCACTTCACCCTCCACAAAATCCCCACAGCCATTGCAGCGGGTGCCGTGCATGCGTTGGTAGTCCAGCGTGCACAGATACTCTCCATTCTTCATAAAGAAGCCCCCCTGGGCAAGGTCACATCCACACACTGTACCGGGCACACACACATATTGGCACTCTGCAAGTCAGGTCCAACCATCAAGCCACCCAGCTTCTCCATGCATCAATGGCTTTGTTAAGACTTGCTAGTCTGTGTAATCCTGAGAGGCTCACTGAATGCATGAAATGGATGCTGACTAAAAAATCTGTGAATGATACATTTTAACAGCTCTGTGTGTTACAATGTGAAGCATAACAAAATCTTTTCATCAGCAGTGCTCACAGTTACAATAAAAATCTTGAAGCTTCTCCCACTGACAGAACTTTATGAATTGAGGGCTTGAGTCAATTAATCAGCATCACTATAGCAAGGTCATTTCATTGTCAGCATGGAGGTAGACTGTTCAATGCAATAACAATTCTACAATTGTCCAGCCCAGGAAATAGCCTTAATCTGTTTCTGAAGATAACCGGCTCTAAATACTCCATACTACATTGTCAGTCTATAACAAGCTTCCTTCCATTCAAATATAACCTTGTCATCTAGGCAAACATGAAAGGCTGACAAAGGCAGAAATATAAATGAGGGAACAATTGAGAGAGTGGAATATTTCAATGTTGGTGTGACACTGTTAGGGTTTGGTTTTACTATTAATCACATGAAAGATTGTTAATACTGCAGGAAAATGTTGAATGTACAACCCAACAGTGGCTCTGTGATATCAACCAGAGACTTTCAGGGTGGTTAAAGATTTCTGAATTTTCATTTTTTGGTTGGTCCGTCATGAAACACAAGTTTTTAACTTAGCATGATTTGACCATCCCCTGTGTGTTAGCCATCTTCAAATAGGATTTCATTGTGTCTGCTTTTCAGCAGTCAGTCATAAAATTTTAATAGGTTCACATCACGTGTATAATAAGGCTGTGGTGCTGTAGTGAGGCTGTACTCAGGCATTGCGGCACTTTGAGCTAAATGCTAACATCAGCATGCTAAAATCTCACAATATGCTAAGCTGCTAAGCATGCTAATGTTTAGCAGGTCTAATGTTTACCCTCTTCACAATCTTAGTTTAGCATGTTAGCATGCATGAACATTTGCTAATTAGCACTAAACACCAAGTACAGCTGAGGTTGATGACAATGTTATTATAAGTATTTGGTCATAAAACAAATGGACAAATTAAAATTTGGACTTAATAATGGAAAGTTACAAAATAACCATAGTGATTACAATTCATCCTTAGGAGAACTTGAATGTCTATACCAAATTTCATCCAGTAGTTGTAGAAACATTTCACTCAAAACCACTAATGACAACCTCCTGGTGACTCTAGAGGAAAAGTCAGGGGATCACCAAAGTCATTAGGATTCATCTTCTGGGGACCATGAATGTCTATACAAAATGTGATGGCAGTCCATCCAATAGCTGTTCAGTCTGGACCAAAGTGGTTGACTGATACCAACACATAAACCTAAATAAATCTTGTTGTTATATCATATTCCAGAAACGTCAAGTCACTCCCTCCAAAAATTTCATCAAAGGAACATGAGTCATTGCACTAGCAAAAAAAAACTGAAAATATTAGTAATAGTCTTTGCTTCCTTTTGATTTTTCTGATCACATGTGCTATGCAGTCCACCACCTTCCAGCACCTCAGAGTGAGCCTGGGAATTTAATAGCCTTTCGAAAACACCACATCTAAGAGGGAAAATATTTTGATGTTGAGATAACAGCACCTAATCATTCTTATGCAATGAGCCACAATAAATCCTGGGGATGAATGGGAGTGTGTGAGGGAAAGAATCAGATTTAATTGCATTAGGGCTCAGGGATGATGAGATTAGCTTGTAAGCTAACTGAGTCGAGAGAAAACCAGCAGTGGAGATCTGGTGACCTTTGACCCTGATGTCCAACCACCTCAGCTTTTCAACAGATGCATGCCATTACATAAAATGCCTTTTTGGAAATTGAATAGGGTGAACTAATGAAACTGAAATGAAAATGAATATATGGAAACTGAAAGGTTTCACTTTCATGCATTTCATGGAATGAGATCAACACAAAAAAATAGCTATTTGGGATTTGTCAACCAAGCGATAGTATCTGTTAATAGCCTCTCAGTGTCAATAAGCTCAGTTAACCTGGCATGACCACAACTCTCACAGGTTGGATAATTGACAAATGCACACATAAATTTAGAGCAAGGACTAGGACAGTGTGTCTTTTGGCTATTAAAGCTGTCTTCTTGTCTTCTTTGGCAACTGCTAACTCACACACACACACACGTATACATTGTCACATACGATTTTATCACCAGCGACTCTCTAAAGGCATGCATATCCACTTGTAAAGAATGGAATTAGGTACTAATCTTAGTGTTTGTTTGTGTTATTTTGGGCCCTTGGTGAACTAAGCTAACTCTATAACAGTGCTCCAGTCACAGATTAACTACGAGGGCTTCAGTGGGGCAGGTTCAGCTTACAAGAGTGGGACTGCATGGTCAGATGTGGGCGGCTCCATTGTAATCATGCCAGAATGCCAGAAATCCATCAGTAATAAGGCTAAATGCAGAAGGATTTGTACTGTCGCTTGTCACAGCAGTCTGGATTGTACTTTATTTGAAGTCTGAGGTCTGAGAAGTGAACATGAGTTCTGCCTCCATGTATCTCCCTCATTAGAGGAAGATGGAAAGGACGTTGTGGCCTTTAGGGGCTTGTACAGTTCCTATCCAGCTGGGTGATTGGGATGCTTTTTGGGACAGTCATGGAAAAATAATTTATTCACTTACACTTTTGTCTTTTTATTTTAAGACACATCAGTCCCTCTATACTTGTCCCTCTGTAGTTGACTATCATACTTCACCAGTACACACCTCATAGAGGAGACTCATATGTTGTTCATTAGATAGCATGTACTGAATGGAAGGAAGGAAATGTCCTACTATTGTGACAGTATCAAATTAGCAATGAATTTTAAAACTTCACACATTAGCTGCCAATTTTCACGCAACTCCCACATTCTCCTTCTTCTATTCAGAAAAAAATACTGTCTAAACTGTCTGATGGCTCATTTTTAAATTGTAAACATGTTTACTTATTTACAAAAGACCGGTCTTTTTCATCATAATATTAGGGTGATCAAGTAGAGAGTAAGGCTGAGCTAATTCACAAGTAGTAAATACAAGAAAAACCCATTCAACACCAGATATTTCATTACATAAAAAGCCCAATTACCAATGGCAAATAGTATCTTTACTGAAATGGTTTCATTATTTTCTTCATTAATCAGCTGTGTAACACCGTACCTTTACAGGTGAAGCACTTGAGGTGGAAGTGCTTGTTCTGTACCCGCAGCACCTCACCCTTACATGGCTCCCCACACTTGTAACACTGAATCAGGGGCTTCTCTGAGGGGTGGTGGTGTGTGTCCTGCGCATGAGCCACTGCAAGAGAGGAGACATTAGCATTACTATTGAATTGTAATGTTGATGAGTCATCGTGGTCTCTGGATGTGGTAGTCTCTGCATTATTTGTGACATTGCTGTTTTTTTTAAGTTTATCTGAGGACACGCTCTGCACAAGCACCTGAATCTGCAGCATCACACAAACACCACAGATAAAAACCAACTGCTGTGAGGCTGTCAGGGTAAAAAAAAAAACCAAAAGAAAAACAGAATAACATTAAGAAGGACAGCAGAACTTGGGGTTCACGTCCCAGATAGGCTCTCTAGGGAGCAATAACCTAAATATAGTCTGCCTTGATCAGTGGCGGATGGAAAGTCAAAATGCTGAGGGGAGCAGGGCTTGGTAAATGGCACGCTAAAAGGGTATTGACGAAATCTCTTTCACTACTGAGTTTACTGTACTTTCATCCTCAAAGGAAAATATCAATTTAATTTATGGGCCATTTCCCGTCTATACTTCTCATATGTTCCCAGCAATTATCTAACTATCCCACTGTGACTTCTTTCTTTTTTACCATCTTTAAAAAGTAAGTTTTAATCACAAACACAGCTTGAGTTTAACCTCTATCATATGCTATCAAAGACAATGAATAAAATAATCGAAACACAGTGTTAATTTGAGCTACATGCTACCGTCATGTTAATGTGTATCAGGTGTATTGTTTATGTTAACAGTCCTTGATAGGTATGTTATTAGTGGTCAAAAACTGCATTTGACAAATGAAAAATTTGACCGGATCACTGCTATGTGAAAAGTCAGGGGCTCAGCAAAGTGATTACAATTCATCCTGAGTAGAGTATCTGAACTAAATTTCATGGCCAGTCCGCCCACTATTTGCCGAGACATTCGACGCAGGATGCAAATGTCAACCTCATGTTGGTGCTGGGGAAAAAGTCAAGGGGATCACCAAAGTCAGCAGGATCCATCGTCTGGGAACCGTGAACATGTCACAGGTTTTTGGCCAATCCATGAAACTACTCTGGTTTCGCTAGCATGCATAGCTCTTAATCTGAGTAAAGCTTTAGACATCACGTTCTTAATGAGAGTATTTTGACAACCATCATAATTACACAGGACAGAGAAGCTATTATCAACTTGCTTTATCCATACAAGCAGTATCAAGTACTATGTTTAGATCCATGTCAGTCTGTGGCCCTCCTCAGTAAAAAGTTAGGGTTAGACAGAGACATAGACAGACATGAATCCAGCACTAGTGTATGGGGCGTAAACACTGCTGCAGTGCCGCACTGCACACAGCTTATCAGCTATTGAGGGGAGCAGCAGATTATTTCACATTCAGGAGCTTTAACTAGCAAGGCAGCCTCACTCTTTCATCCTCTCATTTCCTCTTTCTGTCTCTTTTGCAAACAAAGATACACACACAGACACAAACATGCACACACACACACACACACACTAAGAATATACATGAAAGGATCTCTGCTCTTTCTGCTCTGCAATGAATCATTAGTCGGCAAGGCTAAAATAAGACACCACCAAAGGCACAGAAATAGCATGATGACCAATCGATGGCCCATTAAAGAGAGACATTACTCTGGATTATTGATGACTTGGCCTAGCTTGTATCCCACTTCTAGAGTCGCACTGGCTGTCTGATATTGAGAGCCCAGTCTTCAAAACATTATTTTTTTTAATGAGACACTTGAGCACTCTTTGATTCATCCTCTAGGGGCAGCCTGGAATGTCCTATGCCAGTTCTTGTGGATACAATTCAGAGAGCATCAGTCTATTCATAATTTGGATTGGAGGAACAGATAGAGGGCTGAAATGGTGAAAATCAGTGGAAGAAGAAGACAGTGTGGCAGGAGGGAGGCTGGAAAGAATGTGGGTACAAGGGGCAGGGGGGCGTGGGTGGGGTGGGAGGATCTGTCTCCCTGGTATCTCTAATGTGATCACACTCAGCAGGACAATGAGTCATCTATGGGTGAACCAGACTACTGTGACAGTGAACTGAATCTCAGCACCTCTGTGTGTGACATTGCACCTCCATAGAAAACAGAGGCCATCTGTGTAACTGCACATTGCAAAAATATCCAGCCTAACAAGTTACTGAAGCCTTGTGCACACACTGGAGCAACTTAAAGGAGAATTCAAGTTCACAACAATTTAGGTCTTATTTACATAGTTTTGGCCATCGTTTTTATTGGTTAGGATAACACTACACTCATAAAAGCATTTGCTCAGATCTGAGAACACAGACATCACTATACAACGTGTGACAGGGCAAGAAATAAGCAGTCAGAAGTCTGTCTATCCTCTGAGTACACTGCTATTATTACTGTTATTATTACTGATGGTAATGATGGCCGAAACTACAAAATGAGACCCAAGTTTTGATAAACTGATAAATCCTTTAAATGTCCATATAGTATAAAGGTAGATGTCCATGTGTTGTTTGATTATGAAGCAGGTCTAGATTCTATATTAATACTGTAAAAGCATCAAAGCGCCCACAGAGAAATGCACACAGCCTGTATTCAGACACTGAGCCTTAACAGTTTAGCTGTCAGGACTTCTGTAACTTTGTGATGTCATAACAAAGCAGTCACCTCAGCCATGCCCCAAGACCATCCCACCTGGACCCCACCATCCAACCATGCAATACTTATTTTCTGTTTACCTGAAATCTGCTATATTTTTATTTGATCACTCAGCCAATATCTTCTTAGGGTAGTTCAACTTGTTTCCAACATAGTGTAGATTAACTCTTATTTTAGTAAACAAAATACCACCACCTTTATATATTTTTGAAGTAATGGAGTCAAGAAATTGACATATTTTTAACATGCAACACGCTGTAAACACAACACTGACATTTTCACTTCATGGAGTTGATATAATAAAGCCAAGATTTTGCTTATTCCTACTCCTTAATCCAATATTCACTCTCCTGTTAGCTGCTCTGGTCTCCATCAACTCCTGAGGGACAGATCTAATTCTTTGTGGGTTTGTCACTATGATAAAAATCTTTCACATTACACAGTCATTTTATTCAACATCAATATAAGAGCAGCTTTAAAGTATATATTTTTCATTGCTGTGATGCCAATAATC
This sequence comes from Seriola lalandi dorsalis, assembly GCF_002814215.2. NCBI lineage: Eukaryota > Metazoa > Chordata > Actinopteri > Carangiformes > Carangidae > Seriola > Seriola lalandi. Next base: position 2,600,696 of record NW_019525023.1, read on the forward strand.
TCCCTTTGAGCCTGTTTCTGTTGCTGACTTACTATCTTTAACATTTCATTGAGTGTTGTGCTGTCAGTAGGGACAACCCAGAATGGAAAAGTCAACACTGCTAACGTCATAACAGTTTGACAAAAATCCAAGACAGATGTTTGAATTCCTTGCACAGAGGATCTAAAAAAATGAGGTTTGGATGGGAATCTGTGAGCACTGTGTGTTTTTCCAGCTTAACCCTGCCTCTTCCACTGTAAAGCTCTGTGTTTGCCTCAGCAGCGGCTGCATGGGGAGTGAGACTGTGGCAAAATCAAGCCAGGAGGGCAACTCTTCATACATTACATATGATACAAAAACACACATAAAAGGGGCTGTTAAATTTGTTGAAATGATTTAGATTTATAGGATTTGTTTGGATATAAAATCCATCAGTGAGATCTCTTTCAAATGTTTAGCAGGCTGCCACACTTATCACTGTGTGTCTACAAAAGCATGACTTCAAGCAGTTTTACTTCAGTAACATGGACTTGAAATAAATCCATTAGTGGGTCTTTAAGGGTTCTTGTGATAACAGCAAAATGGCGCTTGATTTGCCAGGATATATACTGTATATATTATGTAACTCTATAAATACATAAGCATGCGGTACACGAAGCAACCTCAGCACAGAGCAACTTACTGTGAAATATACAGTAGCACAATTTTTCCGACTGGTGCTCACATTCCTCATTCTGGGCTGGTGTTGGCTGTGCTGACAGAGTGATCTGTCCTGCCTCATCACCAGGGGATAAAGTGACTGATATGAGCCTAAACACACAATGAACACACACACACTCACACACACACACACACACACACACACACACACACGCACACAAAACCATGGCACAGAGGGAACAATAACCAGCAGAGCATCCCAAAGCCAGGCACAGAGGAAAGGGGGGTGCTCTCTCCACCCCTACATCCCACCCAAGCCCCCCACCCCCACACCCATTTAAGCAAAGCCTAGCTGCGTTGGCAATAATAAAGGCTGCAGATGATACTCTAGAGGGAAGTGAAGAAGGCCATCTTGAATCCCCTGAGGACAGATTTTCCCGTAACACGTGCCCACGGCCTCGCTAGTAAATAACAATAAGAGTGGGGCTATTGATAGAGAGTGCAGGATTTGCTTAGGAAGATTCCGACTTTGTTGACTTCATTTCCTACCATAAACCCAGAGGAATGTATAACCATAGTAGCAGTTTGGAAATGCAGTGGGAGAGGGGGGAATTCAATTAAACAATAGAGGAAAGATGAAAAGGCCTAATAAAATATTCAGTCGCTCGCTGCCTTTGTTACCGTAAGATTCACAGACACAAGAGTTTCCAGTACAGACAGACAGCAGACCCAAAGGAGTGTGTGCATGCTTGTGTGTGTGTGTGTGTCTGTACAGTATGCATGCATGTGCTCAAGTGTGTGTGACAAAGATGAGGGCAGATGAAGAGAGAGGTAAAAGCAGTCATCTCCACTTCTGGCATCTATGCCAATACTTTTGGCTCCAGATGTGTCTGCTTCATTGGCAACAAAGCACACAAACGGGCACACACACACACACACACACACACACACACACACACACACACACGCACACACTTTCACTTTTTACTATATACTTATATATACTTATATCCATCCCAGTCAGTTTGGAATATCAAAGGGCACAAAATATGCCCACCATGAAATCCCAAAGCCTGATCTGACGAGAGAGTGTGTGTGTGTGTGTGTGTGTGTGTGTGTGTGTGTGTGTGTGTGTGTGTGTGCGCGCGCGTGCTTGCTTGTGCATGCATTTGGGGGGAGGGCATTTGGAGCTCTTTATCACCCAGACATAACAAGGAGCTCTTAACCCTCCCCTCCATGAATATGTATGGCTGTATTCACCGCCTCCCCAACCCTGTGCCCCACTACCAGTGTCCCAGACAAAGCACTTCAAACGCGGGCACAAATTGCGGGGGGAGAACTCTATTGGCCTCCACCAGGCCCCCCAACCTTGAATAACTAATCCTCAGGGACCTGGGTTTGGAATAATGATCTGCTCTGAATGGTTGAACGCCACAGTGCGGAGCGTTTGTTGCTGGGCAGGTACACAAGAATAATAATGCGCTGATAAACAGAGAGAGAGAGAGAGACTTCCAGTCCCAGTCACTTATCTGAGAGGAGACAATGGTGGCTTCATGAACTGCAGAAGTCATTGTGTTTGCAGAAGTGGAGCTGATGAAGGCCTTGGCTCTTTGCCTCTGAATGGCAGCCCGTTACGGCCCCACACTCCTGTGCCGTGTTTCCTCTGATAATCAAACCGATTGATGCCAGACAGGGAGGATGTTTGTTGATGTATGGCTACAGTCTGTATTTCTTTCATGCGATTCTCATGTCTCCCATGTTGTTTTAGCCTGCATATTTTAGGTCAGTGACTGTCTCTCCCCCGGCCGACCACTTATCTCATCTGTATATTCTGGTCCTCTGTGCCAGCTGTACAAACAGTATGTGTCTATGAGGGTGTGTGTTGCATTGATGTCTGTGAAAGGGTTTAGCTCCTCTTTCAGGGGGTAGACACTGGCAAGCTTCAAAGATGAGGCACCACTGCAGTTTGTCTGCAGCACTCTGCGAAATCACGTTAGGCAGCTACAGAGGCACATGATACTGGACTTTCATGTCAAAAGAAAATGTTCAGATTTTGAATGCAGAGAGAGTGCAGGGAGTTGGTGTTTCTGTGCACGAGGCAGCCGACGTACATGTGAAGACGATGATCTAATTTCACAGAGTGCAGTCAGCAGGGCTTCTTACGCAATTTAATGCAGACAACGTGAGAAAGAGAAAGTGCACAAATAAATCAGCGGGATGTTCAACGTGCAACAAATCTCAGAATCATGTGTAAATCAAGGTAAAAAAAAAGATCAGACTGCCTTGGGTACACATGGCCCCAATAAATTACAAACTACTTCAAGGGTATTCTTGGCTTTGAAAATAGGACAACCGCCTGCACGCGCTCAAAACGCTAACACTGCAATCCCTTGATTATGATTCATCATTCTGAGCGTACTATTTGGTCAGCTTTGCAAGCTGATGGTACAGAGCCCACCTGGCTGGCCTCCTGACAGGTTGCAAGATGAGATCCCTGGAGGATACATGAAGAAATCTTAGGTTGCAAAAGCAAATTCCCATAGCTTTCTGTTTAGAGGAACGAAAAAGTACAGGCCTCCAAATGTGAACAACAAACCCAGACAAGCCGCCTGCCACCAACAAATCCCAAGAGTCGGCAGGCGAAGTAGCGGGTTAAGTCTAACGGAAAACTTTCAGAGAGGGACTGTGGAAGATGAACATGTGGCAGCCAGAGGTTACGGGTGTTCTGCCAGCACGGGGAACTCAGTGGCAAAGGCCTTTTCTTTGTGGCCTGTCGAATCCACATCAAGAGGACAGCTCCAGAGTCAGACGCCGCCTCCAGCCACCAGTGTACTGTCAAATACATAAACAAACCTACACGCTCACATTTGGATTTTCTTTTTTTTTTGTGATAGAAATATTTTCAGACAAAAAACAAAAATATCACTTGCCCACACATAGAACGCAAACTCTATCTACACAAGCTGGAAGATTAACCCATTAAACAACCACTGAAACACAGCAGTAATATATCAAGTTCATTTCACTTTAGAAGGGACTTGAGTGTAATACTAACTGGTGATGACGTAGACCGACTTATTACTGTGATTAATGGCTCTTATGTTCATTTCCAGTCCAGTGAGCCAAGCGGGAAGGTGATGTAATACTTTGCCTTTTCCATTACAGCAAATAAAGTCTAAGGGATGTATATATGTTGAGGCTACGGAAGCTATTTCAGTTTAATTTCAATTAAATATTTGTTCTTAATTTTACTCAGTGGTAGAGAATTATTGCCGTTACTTATTTTTTGAATGATTTTAAACAGGAGCTTTTTGTATCATAGAAAATTGTGTCTACGTTTCTGCTTGCTGTGAGTCATACTGACAAACAATGGTCAACCTGACATACCCCAGTAAATTGCTGGGAATGTTAACATCTCCGGAGCATGCCCCTTAATTTCACCTAATTCATCCCACACAGCTGGGTGACCTCAGTTATAGGTGGAAACAATCATCTTTTTCTCTTAACACGACACTATGAATGAGGCCACAGCTGACAACAATGGAGTGTACCTTTTAGATGGTCGCCATGGCAACGGCTGCAGACAGAGCGAGAGAGAGGGAGAGAGAGAGACGGAGAGTGCAGGTCCATAGCTCTGCGCAGTGTGGATCCCTACACTAGTGCTCCACTTTTCCTCCCTATACATGTTACCTCTTTACCTCGGTCTCCATAGTGTGTTCAGCGAGAACGATCACATCGCAGCCCTGACCATTTTACATTTGGTGTCACGCTCCTACACAACAAGCCAGATGCTTTGTTCCAACACATACATTTACATAAAGCCTGACGCTGCCAAATGAAGCTTCAACCCAAGCATCAGCTGCTAGAGAGTATCGAGAAGGGCGTAGCATGTTCAAGTCTTGAACATAGAGAGTGTTATGTTGAAGATGCACATTTATACTATGTCATTAGTCATGATTCTTCCAAGCAACACACAGCCATATAACGAAACCCATATCCACATTCCCATGACTACATCATATAGCCACACATTTAACCAAACCAGAGTCTCTGGATTTAGTCAAACTAAATTTAATTCAAGCAGCCAGACACAAGAGTGCAGATCAGACTGGACATGCTGCACATCTACACACAGTGCAGACAGTCAACAACACAACAGGCAAAGCACATCCCATAAAAAACATACTCCTACACACACACACACACACATACACACACGCTCTCTGACCGAGACCGCTGGAATACCTTTTTCTTTGACCATGACCATTGGAATCCAGGTAAATCTGCACCAGAAAAGGATCTGAGAATCGATCACCAGTAACACAGGAGCTGCTACTTCCTTTTCTTAGTCAAGACTGGAGAAAGAGAGCCCCCACGAAGAGAGAGAGAGAGAGAGAGAGAGAGAGAGAGAGAGAGAGAGAGGGAGAGAGAGGTGTAGGCGCTGCTGAGCTCTCCTCCTGAAATCACCGTTACAGCGTGGGGTTTGCCTCCTGACTGGCTGCTTTCCTCCCATCCCTCTCCTCCTCCTCCTCCTCTGCCCACTCCTCCCCCTCCTCCTCCCTCCTCTTCCCCTCCTAGTCCCTTTCTCAGCCCCTCTGTTGTGTCAGCCGCCTCCTCATTGCAGCAACCAGGTGGCTGCTGCTGCTGCCTCTGTTTGACCCAAAATCCCCTACATGTGTATATATATATATAATCTGTAACATCTGTTTTTCTTCTTTTTCAGCTATAACATCTTGTCCTCATGACACGTCAGTTTGACTCTGCTTCCACTGCAAACTATAGGTATGATGTGCTATGATTAAAGAACTCAGCAAGCTAAGTTTAACTTGGAATAATCCTTTACCACATCACTGTACTGTATAACACACACCTCGACACCAAGACTTTTTATCACTACAACAGGGCAGCAGGCAGAGATTAATTACTTTCTCCAGTGCAGTAATTAGCCTGCTGCACTGAAAGACCAGTTTCGTTTAACAAAGATGACTGTATTTGACAAATAGTAAAAGAGCATGAGCCTGAAAATCATGAAATATGAAGCCACACAGCAAAAGACTGAGTTCTTTTGGAAATTGTGGTCTTTCGTGACAGTAACCGGAGGTGGTTATAGCACCAAAATTAATAATTAAAATTCAATAAAAAATGTACTAAACAGAGTACCCACACTTCAGAAAATGCTGGTAGGATGTTAAGCGCTTTTTGATCATGTGAGAATTAGGGTTATCTAATCAAATCCATTCAACACTGTCGAACTGATCATCATGAACTAAAGCCAGGCTCACCTTGAGTGACAGCCCTAAGTTGCTAATAATCGCACTGCTCCTAGCATGAGCTTTGTATTAATATCTTTAGTGGATCCTCTGTAATCCAATTACAGAGAGCACGGGAGAGCACTTCCTGTGATCCCGGCAAACACACCAGCTCTTATATCATATGCCTCTGAAATGACTGTATGAAATGTTGACATTACTTGTAAACTCTGCTTTAGAGAGTTTACTCTATCATAAGAATGTTGCAAAGCATAAGCAAGTTTCCCATCTGCAAGGGGGATAAAAAAAAAAAAACATTTGCAGCATGAAAAATGAATGCAAATCACTTTTATTTTTTTTATTTTGTTGCTTGGGATATCACACTGTTTTAGTATAGCATAAATTGTAACCGTACTGCTACTCCCTAACACTAACTGACTAACTAACTGAGACAGTGCTCTACAGTATAACGTGTTAATAAAGCTCTGTATTTGCCTCTTAGGGAGCAAATAACATCAACCAATACAATGTTTGAAATGAAATATGATTTCATAAGTAACTCAGCCATGTCACACCAGCAGATACTGGTGACCACACAGTCACTGATCCATGTGTCCCATGCTGGAACCTCACTGTTTCTTTCTATGGCTGAGAGAGGGGGGGGTTAGTTTTGCATCAGCACCACCTCTGTAATTGCTGATGCATGCAGCGCATTATGCATTCAGCATGCATTCATCCACTGCAGTGTCAACTGTGCCACCTGCTGGATACCCATCAATGTGCATCAGATACCACAGGGGCGTTTTCCTCTCATCAGGCGATGGCGACATGCCTGTGAGGCAAACGGTATAAATAGTTAGCGGACGTTTCTTCAGCACTACGCCCTTTTTTTATTATGAAGGGAGGGAAATATGTCATGAGTTTGTGATGACTGAGGATTTGAGTGGTTTTTAAAAAAAAAAAAAAAAATGTTTTCCAAATGCTGTGTTTGGTCAAAAACCACCTACTTAAGAAAATTAGAGTTTTACAGTGTGGCTACTAACAGCTAAATGCAACATAAAGATGGCCTGTTACTGTGTGCAATGGACCTATTATCATCTTGCCTATTTAATAATCACTGTAGGAGCTACTGGACATTCATGCCACATAAGGCCTGCCAAGAGCAATTCCTGAGTAGCAAAGCCTATTATCAATGGATGAAAGGTTTCTACTGTATTTGGCTCACCTATGGATGATCCATGTCTGACCGTCCATTAATAACCTGACCAGGGAGCTTTAGACAGCACAGCCCTCATATCACTGACATTAAGCACGGTTATCACATAGCATGTGTATTTCATAGACAGCAATAAAAGCCATTTGATCTACAGTTATAGACTATTGCATTGGGTTGTAAAACCAGACTGACATTATAATGCAAAAGGTCACATTTACAGTAAACAACAGTGGTTTGTGTGGATATACTACACATTTATCACATTAATTAAAATTAGGATTGACGGATGCCAGACTCTACATACAGACGCACACAAAATTGCATACAGAACCTATATGTGTCAACACTCTTAGCTACACATCCTATGCACTGGATGATGATTTGCAGGTCCAACAGACACATAACGTAGCTGTCAGTAAATACTAATAACAAAGATGAACTTCTCAACTCTTTCGGAGCATAGGCAGACCTGCCTTTCTGTCTCTGGATAATGACAAGCACTTCACCAGCTTGTTTCTATTTTAAAATGGGTTACAAAACAGTGAGAACCATTTAAACAGCAATCCTGGGCTACCAGGTTCACTCCTTCATAGTGCATTTCACACAGGCTACATTAACATTCCTGTTTTGCAGCTACTTTGAGCAAACAGAAATGTGTTTTCACAAGAACCTACCAATTAAAAACATTGCATTTTAAATTTAAAAAATCTACAAACATAAAGAGCACGTTTTCCTATCCACAACCCAACAGGAAGCTTGGTCTGCTGACTTATTGTCATGTGAAATGTTTCTTTGTGGTAACATCAAATGCTCACTGGATAATTGTGGAGCAGAATCATTGCCACTCATATTCAAAAGCACTCAGCTGGTGAAATAATGCAGCATTGTTTACAGTATGGAAAGAGTGAACACAATGTTGCAGCTTTGTTGGGGCTGATGTCTCAACACTAACATGGTAAAGAAAAGGTTCGGGGTGAATAAAATGACGACTATTGTTTCTTTGTGAGTTTGAAATTCTTGCAAACTCACTTGAGACCCATTATTTCTTTTTTTTACTGATACTGGGTCTCAGAAGAGTCATGGAAGAATTTTTCCTGTCCAAAAAATTTAAAGCAGCAGTGAAATGACCCAGACTTGGCCTCTACAGAACTCGCTGAATATCAGCAGCAATCAACTGTCACTGTCACTGTTTGATTGATTTTAGCTGTCACTGAGGAAATGTAGGGGCTACAATAAGCCTTGACTTCTGTGATCTTTGACCCCGGGGTCAGTTTGCAGAGACAAACCTTCCTTGAACCAGGGCTAAAAGTCAAAATCAAACTTTAGCTCTAAAATAGAAGGTGCTGGTGTCTGCAGCATTTGCAAACAGCTTAGTGCCAAGCAATGATGATTTTACTACTGTGTCTGGCATGCAGTCAGAGGCTACATAAGGTCTGAAATCTCAACTTGTCCTCATGCCCATATTGTAATCCTGATGTAAGCCACCAAGTCGCTTCGTCATGTACTGTTGCTTGGCATAGTCCAGTAGGTCTGCCCTTGCATATGGGTTTGCATTATATAACTATGGAGAGCATGGTGATTAATTTCCTGACTTTTACAAACATTTTTAGTAGGACTTTTTGGCGTTGGGAGGTTTGGTTGTGTAACTTGTGCATGGGAGCTTTCACACATGCACACAGGTCAGATGTGAAAAGCCACAAGACGTGTAATCACTTACTGTCATCCAATTAAAATCAAGTTATCTCTGAGCATCAACTAATCAATTCCATTGCAGACACCTACTTGCAAAGAGAGTTCAAAGCAGAGCAGCCGAACTGCAGTACGGGACTAAAACAGAATTTTCTCATGGTGTTAACAAATGACTGTTGAAGGGGGGAAAGTAGAAGAGAAGGAAAGGAAAAGAGGAAAGAAATAATAAAATGGAATGTAACTTTAATTAAAGTGTCCAAAGTGTCAAAAGGTAGAACAATTTTCTAGCATTGAATCCATTTTAATGGTCCGTTTTTATTACTCATTGAATAAGCAATCATCACTAAAGCTGACTGAAGTTAGCCACAGCTAGGATGGATGGCTGCAATGGAAGATGGGTAAAAAAGTGTTTTACAAGGATAGATCTAGATGCATCTTTTCTCTGGTCCTACCTGTAGCGACATCGTTCAGCCTCTCACTTAGGTAATAATCGTTTGGGTTGAGGTAGGGCAGCTGCTCCATGTACTGTTTGGGAATGAGGTACAGGACCTCAGCCACATGCCCATCCTCAATAATGGACATGCGCTTGACCGAGCTCTTGCGCTTCACCCGGACGCGGTCGACACTGTGACTGCGGCTGGAGCTGCACAGCTTGCCAAGGCTGTTGAGATTGGGCAGAGTGGGCATGGTGGCTTCCTCCCCTTCCACCGTCCCACAGAAAAGGGTGAAGCACAGCAAGTAGACGTCAGCCAGGATCGAGCTCACACCTGCTCTAAAATCCAGTTGTCTTCAGTCATGTAGAATGAGGGGTGTTCATAGAGGCACAAAACAGAAGCAAAGGAGCCAGAGCTTGACGGGAAACTTCACAGCAGCTCATCATTAAACCATGGCAATATCCAGTGAGGCCTCTGGTGGAAACTCCTCCTGTTAGGATCCCTCCACCTGTCACCTCAGATGTGCAGCAGATGTAAGAAGAGGAACACTGATGTCCACCTTGAGGTGGAGACACCAAACATCAGGCAGCAGGTATTACAAAGCACTCCGCTGCAGGTAGAGCAGAGTGAGACACATAGAAAGAAGCTTACACTGCGAGTGTCTTCAGCATAACCAGCCTGGTGCCTTAAGCAGCTTAGGGCTGACGTCGAGCCTATGATTATCTTCTGGGTGGGGTTAGGTAGCTCTACATCAGGTTGGCCCAGTGTATGGTGGGAGTCTCTATACCTGATGTGACCCATGTGCATCCCCATCACTGCTCTGTTTTTTTTTCGCATCTGTCCAATGATGTTGAGAATCTGTCAGACCTTGACAGTCACAATTTACATCAAAGTACGTGACAATAAACAACCAGATCTTTTCTGAGAACGTTTTAGATGCATCTGGATCCCATTCTGTTCACACAAGGTGGTTTTGTGTGAAATGTTATTTTCGTTCAGGTGGATTCAGGTACAGAAAGGCAGATGAATGGATGCATATCAGTGTACAGCATCACAGTGAGCCAAGACATACTTTCAGGGTAGATTGCCTTGGAAGTCTGCCAGTCCTTTAGGAGGTCAGAAACCAGCAAGGTCATTGCAATGGCCAACAATGCACAAACCCACTGTTAATGATCAGCAGGATCCTGCAAAATAAAAGATGGTGTGACTACATCAGCACTGGGGTGGAAATGCCAGCAGTGGCTCTCTATTATCCGATAAAATCGCTGGATGAAGCAATAGGATTTTGGAATATGTAACTTAGTAAGAAGCCATGTTCTGAGTTCTTAATCTTCAAAGCATCTAATGTTGGGATGGATTTGTTTCTGCAAAAATTTCCAGAACGTCATCTTAACAAGCCAAATCCATATAACCAAAATCTAGCCTTTGAATTTTTATAAGCAGTATTTCTTGAGTCTCATGACCTGGATGATCTTTCTTGAGTCAAAGATATATTGACCCTCCTCAGAAATGTGAGATAAGTATGAGGTAATTTTTGAGTCATCAAATTGTTATGGTGGGAGGTGAAAATTTACGAGAATCTGAGCAAACTCCACAAAAACAACATAACCCCAAAGGCATGTTTGAAAACAAGCAGAAACATTATGGTTTCATGAAAACATAAAAACTGGCACTGAAAAGACAGCACTGGCTCTGGCATATACACAGATTAATAACTAAAAAAAAACTCTCCATGACATCTAATATTCATCAAACAGATAAGGGTAATTACAGCTATCTACTTTCCCCCACCAAATGAGGTAAGTAGATATGATGAAAAGCACAGCAGACAATGACAAAGCACAAAATATCCTTTTTGTCTGAGATGTCGGGCTTGGCCTGCACTTCAGATTTAATGAATTTCCTCTTTGTCTGAGAGGGTGCACAAGGACAGGATGGCTGGAGCTCAGCTGCCTTAGTTTACAATTTACATCGATGCAGTACTTAACTGATTTAGGTTCACCTACACCCACACATGCAGACACATGGACCTGGGTGTACCTAAGGACATGCTACTCTGCTGCAGTGAGGCACTGCCCTCCAATCGTCATCCACTCTGTGGTAGCTTTGACTCAACTACCCACACACTCGCAAATCAACACATACATGCTCGTAAAACAAGACTGCTGCCTCTGCACACAGACAAATTCGCATCGCACACAAAATACATCCTGAATGTTTCTCATAGCCTCTGCCGTTTCTGCATCCTGCTCCACACTAGCAGAAACACACCCCCCTGCTCTTCATGTTTGCCTTGTCTTACCATCCAGTCCGAAGCAGGAGGTGATTTTTTGGGCGTAGTTGCAGAGCCCATCGTAGCCAGGCTGCTGCCTCTCTGAATTCCTCTCCCCCATCTCTACACACTCCCACACACACCGTCCCGTCCGGCAGCACTTTCACTCCTTCCCCTGCTCATTAATTATTCAGGCTTTTGCCAGGACACATGCATGCGCGTGCACACCAATCCTCCTACGCGACATATAGTATACACACACACACACAGTGAGAGAGAGAGAGAGAGAGAGAGAGAGAGAGAGATAAAAGTGCTGATGCAGAGGGTCGTGCTGCTGGAGCATGAGCAGCCCTCTCCAGTGGTCGGATAAGGAAGAGGCATCAGATTGGGTTACTGCAGAATGGAGCCATGCCTCCTTTTTCATCCACCATTGATCATCCAGATTGCACTGCAGTGTAACAGGTACAGTGTTCAAGATGTGCTAACCCTGCTCAAGGAAAGGGCGGGGCGGAGAAGGAAGTCAGAGTGAGGCAAAACTGGAGAGGTACCAGGTGTTGGGGGAGGGGGGGACTCTCTTTGGTGTTGGTCATTTAAAGCTATCTACACATCCAAATGCAACGATTAATTAAAGATCTGATTACTGGAAGAAAATAAATCACATCAATAATCTGGTCTGTTGAAGATGGGGAAAAAACAGAGCATAACCATGACCAAATCTACATGAAAATAACGGAATGACATAATAATTGTTTTTCAGAAAATAAAATAGCTTTTATTGATATTGAGTTTGATCACAGGCTTAAACATTACACGTTTCGACACTGAAACCTTGTTTAAAGTTTCATTAGGAAGATAGGAAAGACCTAAAATGCATAAATTCAGTCCACTTTACTACTTCACAACAATGCCTTCAAAGAGGTCTATAAAATCTAATATAAAATATGACCAACTTCTACAACAGCCCAGGAGTAGCAGAAACCTGAATGAATAACACTGACCCACATATGTGAGCACTCTGCCGTCCAACATGTTGCTTTAAGTTTCTCCAGTGGAGCAGCGACAACCAGCTTAAATGGACCAAGTTGAACAATAAATTCTCCCACAAAGCTAACCAAAACAGTGAAGAACCAAAAGCATTAGCAGTAACAAAACATTCAGCTATAAAAACAAATGAGGAGATTATGCTAAATGGCAAAACTGTGGGAGGTTTCCCACACCAAGAGCGAGAATGTACTGTGGATGGAGGGATTTGATGAGAACCGCCCCGCCATCCCTCACATGGCATTACTGGGGTGACCTTGAACAATGCACTTAACCTCTCTGCTCAATAGCCATGAGCAGCACACTCACACTGAGCAGCTCATAGGTAGAAATGAAAGTGACTGCACTGCTTGAAATAATATATAGTATGCACTCTGTCAACAACCCCAGGATAATAAAGGTTTTTATAAAATCATGTTAAGAGATTCCAGACAAAAAAAAAAACAGCACAGGAAATATGATGACACTGAAAAGCCCAGATAAAGTAGTATGGCCGCAAGGGTGTATTATAAGATGGGGTGACTAATGGAGGGGCATCACTACCAAGGTAAAAGCTGATGGCCCTATGCCGATGAAAGGGTGGGGGGTAGGCGACTGCAAGACTGAGAGCACAGTAATGGCTGATGCTCGCTGGACAACTGAGAAGGTCACTGGTAAACATAAATGTATACTGAGAGGGGAAAGTGGAGACATTTCAGCCATTGTTTTTTCACTTCCTGCATACTGTGGGAACAAAATCAATTGCCTTGAACATGTTTTTCTTGCCTATATTTTTTGATGGGTGCTACTAGAACATTCATAAAAGTTGCAGGATCATGTCCATTAAGTTCAAGAAGATACAAGAAGTAGTTTGGAGGCTTCAATGACTCACTATTGGAAAGTGATGAAAGTGGATGGGGCTAGCTGATTAGAATGCGAACTTCAATAGAAGAAAGTATGTGATAGAAACAAGAGTTAACATTGGTGTAGTTTTCCATCACTGGAGACAGCTCTTGGCGAGGAAAGGAATGAAGTTTGATGCTGAATTGCAACGTTTCCTCTAGACCGGTAATGTTGGCTGTAAATGCTAACGCTGGCTATGTAGCAATAGCAATAGCAAAACGTACAAATAGCTCCTTTAAAGCTGCAACTTGTGATTCTTTTCTCAATCTGTTCGTCCCTAAAATGTCAGAAAATTCCATCAGAAATTTCTTTAGCCCATTGTGTTCACAAAAGTGGAAAATTTTGTGACAATCAAAATATGTGTGCTTCTGTCAATGGACTAATCAAAAAATATTCTCAATCATTATCTTATTACAAAAATACTTTATGCACCCTTGTTAAATATTGTGAAAATAAAAGAAATTAAGCTTCTAAAGTACATAAATGACCAGTGCAACTGAACAAGCATTGGCTCAGGTTGGCCCATGACAAATACGTATTTGATTTGACAAATTCTTACAAACATTTGTATTTGTGACAATGTGCCTGATTTATCTGCGATAATTAATGAATATTGCCTCATTCATCTAACCAACATAGAGATAATTGGCACTTCACTATCGGACAACTGTAGGGTGTGGGGTAGTTACTTATCATGAATATTGATAGCTGTTTGCAGGGGCTTAAGCGTGCTAATCAGATCCATGTACCACAGGGGGGCTGTCAAGGGGGGCTCTGAGTTCCATCAATCTCGACCAGCAGCCATGGAGGACAGATACAGTAGGCCACATCAGTGACAGGGGGAGTTCAAAGCCATCTTGCTACATATGCTCAGCCATACTGAGCCTGAAGGAGAGCGACATACTGTACAGCTAGAGCTGCTTTATAAAAGGCTTATGTTTTACCCAATAACAGGATCAGGCCCATCAAGATGAATCCAGCTGCAGATTTAACACAATAATAACCTTGAGGTCATGATAATATTGTAACCTCTGCTTTTATCCAGATCTCAATCAGTCAGTCAGCCCGTCTGATCTTAACCTATAGCAGCTGGAGGCTCTTTATCTCCTCTGCCAGAGAACACAGTCACCTGACACAGATCCAGGACAGCACAAAAGCCCAGCTGATGGGAACAAACATGGTTCACCTGCACTGTTTGCAGGTATCAGTTTGTTTTATACTCAACAGGAAATTAAAAAATCTCCTCAACTCAGACAGGGTGAGATTGTTGCACCAAAAAATAGTTTGCATTTCTTTCCAAAAAGATTGTACTCCCACTTGTTTTGACCCCTCTCCAGCTCAACACTTGAAAGAAGTCATCATCAAATTTCACAACTCCATTGTATCACAACCAGTCAGTTAGGAATGTGCAGAATATGCAGTCCTCCAGCAACAGCATTCATTTAGGCAACAATTAGAGTGAGTGCAGCTTTCAACTAATGATATGCACCATCCCTGATTAAAGACAATATGAAATGTCAAAAGGAACAGCAGTCAGAGGAGGTCTATTATCACTGCTGGGATTTAAAAAAAAAAAAAAAAAAAAAAAAAAAGTGTAATCTATTTATAGGTTGAATCACAATGCATAGTATTCATAACAAGAAAATAAGTTGTCTAGAAAAGGCTGCAGCAGTGGAAGCTGTAGTTCCAGCTATGCACCGGTGTAACCTACTTAGAATAACAGAGCCATTATCAGAGCCTGATCCTCCGAAAGACGACGCAAATGGGCTCTCTTCTCCATTGCATCCATCCTTGAACCAAGACCCCACTCCACTCCCAAAATTAAGAGACTTTTCTCCTTTATATGTATTGTTATGAAGGCTTCTGCGGCAAAAGATACTCACCTCTAGCAGACATGCCTGGTAGGTAGAGCTTCTCTTTCTTTGCCGAGATTATCAGGAGGAGATGCCCCGCTGCAGTTTAGAAGAAGAGGGAAAAGGCCGGTTGACAGTCTGATATTATCTATGCTTTAAGTTTTTGGCTGTCATCTAATGGGATTAAACGCAGGGAAACATACAGCCTGCGATTTGGGAGACTAGACTAGGCTGCGCGATGGAGAGAGCACTTTCCCAGCGACAGGGCGTGTCCTGGAACAGACAGCATCCTTCTTATTTTCCAACAAGTTTATTTCCATATTTGAACATAATATCACAGAATAGCGGATTTATAAATTAACTAATTTTTGAAATTCCTCGCCTGCAGCTGCTGTCAGGTCACCTAAACCTTAAACCGGCTAGCCTACTTTTTTGTCTGGGATGACTGTGCTGTTCTGGACGTGGTAGTTGGGCTAAATCGTAAAGTTGACAGGCGCTCTGGAGCAATGAATGTTGCTTTTCATTTCCCCCCCGTTAACCTGGCTGCTTTGAAAAAATATTTGGCAATCTCTTCATCACGTGGATTCCTTAACTTTTTTTCCGAAAAGCAGTGACACTTTAAGCAAGCGTAACCTCCACCCTATTGTGAGAAAAACTGGGAATTCTGAGATATAACCCAAATCAGTGCATCATGTGGGAAGATAATCAGTTGATTTCCCAGCTCACTGAGATTTTCGGGATAATTTATATTTCTCGGTTATCGGAATCCCATACTTGCTTATACATTTGAAGTGGGCTTATTGATCGTCGTTTCCATGCTGAAGATATTGATCATCGTCCCACATTGAGTGTATTGGTTGCTGTCTCCATTTGTATGCATCGATCGCTGTCAGTAATTATAAGGCAGTGTCTTGTGTTCCTGCGCCCCCTGGTGGTTCTGAAGAGTAGCGTTTGGCGAGGGAAGTGCCACCGTGTCCAAAGTGAGCATACGTTACTTGAGTCTGTAGACGTCTTGTTTACAGTGGTTGTGCCAGGCCCGTGAAGTCGTGTGGCCAGCAACGTGTTACGGTTTTATTGCTCACATTTATTCTTTCGTTACAAGGGTCATTATATGAAACCTCCAATCTGGATCGAGGCGGTAGCAACAGGAAGAAGAAGATAGAGGAATTCTCTAGGTCTTCTCGGGAGAAACTAGTCCAGTCGAAGAACAAAATGTTCTCCAAATTTACGTCCATTCTCCAGCATGCCGTGGAAGCGGTGAGTGTTAACCAAAAATATATGTCTGTCCATTGGCTTGCTTTTGTGTAGTATCTATTTAGGTTAGAAGGGGCCTTTGGTCGACCAGACATCAACATATCATAACGTCAGCATTAGGGATACGTTGCTAACTAGCGAGCTAACTAATTAGCATAAGCGAATGTTAGCGTTTTGTGTTTGTGTTTTCAATTTGTATTTTTTTTTCTTGTTAGCTACTGTATACCTATAAGTGTGTTTGTTTGTCTACTCACTTGCGATCCTAACTAACATACTTACCCATTACAATTTTCTTAATTGCAGCGAGTCATCTGTGTTAAATGTAGCTTCACAAACTGAGCTAGTTAGCCCCCGACGTCAGCTGATAACAGCTTCAAGAAGCTAAGCTAACGTCGTAGCTAGCTAGTTAGCTATGTCGTTCAAATAGCAGGGTTTTATCATAAGGAGTGATGTTGAAATGACATGAAACCCTTTTTTAATGTTGCGCAAAAGTTTTAACATTAATAATAAAGCCCCAGTCTACGGAGCATTTCGCACATCTCTTTTTGGAGAGCTTAATGTTAGACGTTACCTAGCTAGCTAACTAGTCAGAAACCAGTAGTAACCTGTCTGAAACCTGTTCTCAAGTTGCTCCTGTTAGGGGTTTCAAACAATAGACGAAAACCTTTGACTTACGGCGTAGATGTGAGTTGATAGGCAAACGTCTAATACCAACTAATTATTCTGTCATGGAGTTTATTGGAGCGTATGAGGATAGGAGCAACGATAAGTGTAGACCATTATGTCACATGAAAGTGAAATTTTTTACCCTATCCTAATCTTTACACGTTTTGAAAGTTGTTGTGTCTCGGTTCACAACAGTGTGTTAATTTGTACATTAGATCCATTTAAAAAATGAGAAGGTGTTATGTGGAACTAGTAGCCTGAGCATAAGACCCACATCTTCCAAACAGTCTTCTCAGTCTCTGTTTGAAATCTTAAAATGACTGAGACATGTAGACATGTTGTCATTATAATTAGTGGGGTCTCTATGGGCCTGCAGTTTAAACATAAAATATGCTTATGTTTATAATCTGTCTTTTTCAGCTTGCCCCATCGCTGCCCCTGCAGGAGGACTTTGTCTATCACTGGAAGGCCATTACACATTATTACATTGAGACTTCTGGTAAGAAAAGTCTGAAAGAATAAGCATAACAGAAGTAGCTTGATTGCCTTCAAAGATGTTAATGTCTTTTGTACCAAGGGCACAAGTCAAAAGTTTGTGTACACTTGCAGGAAACTGATCTGTTCATAAGTTGTTCATACTTGAAACAGTTCTATGGTTACAGATAATGATGTATACACTGTTGATTAATCCATCTATTACTTAATCTGATAATATTCAGTATACTACAGATGATAAATAATGTATAATGATAATAACTAGTTTCCAGATCCTATAGATTTGCCTTAAACTTAATTGAAAAGAAAGCAAAAGGCAGTGTTTTAAAGTTTTAACTGCATTACTAACATTTACTATTTTTCCTCAACTATCATTGATTATAAAATGTTCTATTGGTTGACTAATTACTTACTCATGTAGTACCCCTGGGCTCAGGCAGTGCAAAGGGAATGGTTATAAAGAAAATCCAAATGGAAAGGCTAGTTGAGAAGTATGCTGGGAATGCCATGCTGCTTGAGTTTGCAATATACTTCAACAATTCTCTCTGGACTAAAGCAGCCCTTCTCTATGACGGTGCCTCTTTTCGTGTTTGGACCAGGAAAGTCTCCTTTTCTTATTCTTCACTCTGAACAACTTCTTTGCTGTAGTTCTCTTAGTTTGGGCAGTTTAACAAAATTCACTCTGAACAGCCGCTAGAGGATTATCAGCACTCAAAGTATTAGCAGATTTGTTTTCATGTATCACTGGTGAACTTTTGAGCAGCTCGACCTTCATCAGGCCGCATGATTGTTGATTTTTAGAAATCATAAGGTTATTTTGTGGTTAAGTGGTTGTTTTTTATCTTAGAAACCTAATTTCACACACTTGTTATTCTTGCATCACTGACCACATTTTAACATTTTGTCCTTTGCTAGATTAAGCACAATACATACATTGGTATTTTATTTCAACTGATGTGATCCACAGTTTCAACCGCTTGTGCATAATATAGCACTGTTGTTTTCTCTCATGTTACCTTCATGTACTGGGTTAAGCAAATTTTGGCAGTTGTCAATAACTCACCACTTTTAGCATGTGTGTCACAATAAAAGTGAAATGAATGTTACATGGAAGCCATGTAGTTTAGTAGTTTTGTTTTTGCATGTGAGCAAAAAAAAAGAGAGAAAGGAAAACAATTGGCTTTGCACAGGTGAAGTGGTCAGATAAAAGTTCAGAAGCTTTTATGCTGAGGTTGAGAGGCCTTTTCCCTTGTGTTTATACCTCATGGACAAGCAAAGGTTTCTTAAACATGTTTCTGTGTTTTCCCCTGTGTTTTAGATGACAAAGCTCCAGTCACAGACACCAACATCCCATCTCACCTGGAACAGATGCTGGACATCCTGACCCAGGAGGAAGGGGAAAGGGAGTCTGGAGAGACAGGACCCTGCATGGAGTATCTCCTACACCATAAGATCCTGGAGACTCTCTACACCTTGGGCAAGGCTGATGTAAGACAGTCATACTTTGGTAACTACATGAACTATACCTCCAGGAAAATAAATATATCATGATATGGTACCTATATATGTGATATTGGATGAAAATCTAAAAGAAATCAAGGTTGAGAATTAATTTTGGCCACTGAGCCCCCGGAGGTTGGGACAGCTGGACGCAGCTTCAAGTATGCAATTGGCTGAAATTCAACAGTGAATTCAAATGATTATATGTGAATGCACAATTTAGGTAGACTCTTCAGTTAATCAGCACTGTGAGTTGCATTTCCACATGGAGAGAGGGCACATCTGTTTTGGTGGAGCACCCAAATAAATTCTAACGTATTCTGTTTGTATGATCTCCCATCAGTGTCCTCCGGGGATGAAGCAGCAGGTGCTTACCTTCTACACAAAGCTGCTAGCACATATTCGTCAGCCTCTCCTGCCGCACATCAATGTCCACAGACCCGTACAGGTGAGAAGTGTTACAGTCTGGATTTCTGTGTGTTTTTGACAGTTCTTCTCCTCAAAATGGTCCACTAACGGACAGCTTATGTAACTTATTTGTAACTTTTTTTTTCTGTGGCTGTGACATTGCTCTGTCAGAAACTGGTTCGTCTGTGTGGGGAGGTGCTGGCTGCTCCTACAGAAAATGAAGAGATTCAGTTCCTTTGTATAGTCTGTGCCAAACTGAAGCAGGACCCATACCTCGTCAACTTCTTCCTTGAGGTGCGTTGCTATGACACCAGCGGGAATAAAAGTTGAGCTGCACAGTCATAAATATTCATCTGTATGTATTACTAGCAAGAGCCTTACAGGATTTCAAAATTATTTTGTGATTTTACTTGCAGAACAAGTTGAAGAGACCAGAGACCAAGAGTCCTGAAAGAGCAGGGGAGGTAAAGGAGGATGTTTTGGCTCCAGACACTGGTCAGTCTCCAGCAGGGGAACAGGCTGACTGCCCAGAGGAGCCACAGGCTGCTGCTGCTGCTGCCGCCTCCACCTCTAGTCCAACAAGCAACAACAATAACAACAGCAATTACAATCTTGTCACCTCCCTGCTCAACCTCACAAAGAGCCCTGTGAGTAACCCATGATTTAAGTTAAGTATTATATGTCTTTTCCTTTTGGTGTGTTCAAAGTTGGTATCCATAACCCATGTTCTCCTTTGTATCCATCCATTCCTTATTCAGGATGGCCGAATAGTGGTGAAGGCGTGTGAAGGCCTGATGTTGTTGGTCAGTTTACCAGAGCCGGCTGCTGCCAAGTGTTTAACTGAAAACACCGAGCTCTGTGAGCTTCTGACTGACAGGCTGGTCTCCTTCTATAAAGCCCTGCCACAGTCCATGGACCCCTTGGACATTGAGACAGTGGAGTCGGTCAACTGGGGGTAAATATCTTTCTAGTGTTTATGTCCGAAAACCACATATTTAATGAAATCAGAAGTGTAATCACTTGTAGGGCTGTCACTTCAAAAAATCGAACAAATTCAAAATAATCCTAATTCTCTCTCTCTCTCTCTCTCTCT
>NW_019525023.1:2621406-2637938 GCF_002814215.2 Seriola lalandi dorsalis
ACACACACACACACACACACACACACACACACACCCCACACTTCTACCTTGCTCTCAATAAAACTCTCAAAGTGCTACAGTAACATAGAACACATAGTATGATGAATAAGCCTAAAAAAAGTCACATCACAGATAATAGGAGGGAGCTCCGTCAGCTTTGAACTAAAAATGTAGCAAGGTAAAACATGGAACCAATAGTCAAGCCAAACGGTCCGACCTAATTTCTCATATTATTTGCCAGAAACACAAGTCTATCAACATGATCAGGATCAGTGCAATCATTTGTAACTGCCACTTGCATACGATTCAAATATGTCATGATCTAAAGTTTTGATTTAATTTGACTTTGCAGGTATCCTTTAAATAGCATCCTCTGTCAAATGATATTCTCTATGGATAAAGTTGAAGAGTAGTTTCAAACCTTTCATATTTTTATCTCTCTTTCTTTCAGGCTCGATGTATATAACCTGAAGGAAGACGCTGCTGTCTTTACAGGGAAGAGGGCTCTCATCTCCTTCCTGTCGTGGCTAGATTACTGTGACCAACTAATCAAGGAGGCTCACAAGGTCCTTAACCAATGCTGACTCATTGTGTTTCGATGCATCATATTGTATTAAGAATTGACAGAATAATAATCTCTCCAAAGAAGTTGCTTTGTATCTAAAAGCCACAGAAGGCTGAAATACATTTTTTGTTTTTCTTCACTGTCTTTCAGTCAGCAGCTGTAGTGATGGCAAAAGCAGTGAGAGAGAGATTCTTTGTGTCTGTGATGGAGCCACAGCTTATGCAGACGTAAGTCATCAATCAATCATCCTATGCTGAAATTAGTCTTGTCAGTGTGTTATGTGTTGTGATGGCTCAGTTACACATGTGGTGTGTTTATGGGTTCATGTAGGTCTGAGGTGGGCATCCTGACCTCCACAGCCCTGCTGAACAGGATCATCAGGCAGGTGACATCAGAGGCTCTGCTGCAGGAGATGGTTTACTTCCTGCTGGGGGAGGAGAGAGAGCCAGAGACTCCAGCCACTATCGCTCAGAATCCACTCAGACACAGACTGATTGAGCACTGCGACCACCTGTCAGATGAGGTTCTTCTCACACAATTGTTATTATTCAGGTTTAACATCATTTATGTCTGGCTGATGAGACTTTTTAGTACATCCTTTCTTGATGGCATTGGCATTAATATTTATAATTTTTTCTTTTTCAAAAGTACAAATGGCCATCTGCCCTTCAAAGATTCTGAGTTCCAGTGAATCTTATGATTAACCAAAAGCACATGAATTTTAATTAGTATCTGGCAGAGCCATTGCAGACATTTTCACCACACAAAAGAGGGATGAATCATCTCTTTGATGTTTAAGCAGCCCCTGCCTACTTTTCTGACAGAAAGCAAAGACTTGGCATATTGCCATGGATTTTTAGTGGGAGCTAAGCCTCATCTCTTCCTTGTCCCCAGATCAGCATCATGACACTGCGGCTATTTGAGCAGCTGATCCAGAAGCCCAACCAGCACATCCTCCACAGCTTGGTGCTGCGGAGCCTGGAGGAGAGGAACTACCTGGAGAACAAGCCGCAGGAGGAGCGGGAGCCCCTGGAGAACGGCCAGCCCCATGATGCTGTGTAAGGACCTGTGTCTGACCTTTGACCTCGCTGAGCTGCCTGCTTTACATGCACTTTGTGGAAAATCCTTTGCACAGACACACATCGGCTGAAATAAAGTCAATGCATCAACTAGCTGTGTTTTTCAGATGTCCTGCCACCTCCTCTGCATCATTCATTACTGTCTGTTCAACTGGTGGGATTCTTTTGAGTCCTGATTAAGTGGGATCATGATAATGCATGTCAGCCACTTACTACTATAAGTCACTTTTGGGAGACTGAAACATAATGATAAATAATTTGCTTGTTTATTCTTGCTTAGGTTTATGTGATGAATGAAAATCACAATAAGACATAAACCCCCAAGATGTCTAAATTTATAGTTGATTAGTTTTCTTGTATGCTTATTTTTTGTTAAGTATATCTTCAAACACACATCTTTCCAGAAAAACTCAATTTAAAATCTGTCTACCACATTATACAACAGACCCATAGTGTTATAAATTACTATCAGCCCATGTAGTTCTGAACTCTCTGTTTGAAATGTTAGAACAGATAAAATAGCTCACAATATTGCAACCAGTGAGTCTCTCGACCAAGCTATGCATTGTGTTGAGGGATGAAGAAATCATTGAAATCTGATAAGTAATAATAATAATAAGTAATTTTTACTGAACCTGTGCCTTTTGTGCAGAGACCTTGAGGAGGATCCACTGTTCGGTGACGACCTCTCTCCAGAGAACAGGTTGTCTGGTTCTGATTGGCTCAGCTCCTCTCCACAGCAGAGTCCTGACCACGCTAAGTCTGACGGGAAGACAGAGGTCCACAAGATTGTCAACAGGTGTAGTGTCCTGCTCATGGTACAACATGTGAGGTGCTCAGCCTGCCTTCACTTTAAAGTTCTAACTAAGAATTTTATTCATGCAGTTTCCTGTGTTTGGTGCCTGATGAGGCCAAGTCATCGTATCATGTTGAAGGCACAGGGTATGACACCTACCTCAGAGATGCACACAGACAGGTAAGGCTGCAGATACACTGGACAAATAACATTGAAGAGAAAATTAAGTTTTAGTTTTTCCTAGCTGTTTTTTTACCTTATTAATAATTCCGAGGCAGCTTCTTAGCTACTGTTGCTAATTATTTTGCTTAATTGTTCCCCTCAGTTCAGGGACTATTGTGGGGTCTGCCAGCGGTGGGACTGGAGAGGAAATCCAAAGCCTCTTGAGAAATGTAACTTGGACATTGCGTTCTTTGAAGGCCATTTCCTCAAGGTTCTTTTCGACAGGATGGGTCGCATCCTCGATCAGGTCAGTTTGATTCACCATATAGTAAACATACGTAGTAATACTGGCATTGTTCAGAACAACCGAACGCTTTACTGTTGAAATATCGGATACACTCCACTAGTCCACAAGTCTGAATAGCAAGACTCCCACAGTAAAAGCGATCTCTTGGAAATCACAAATGCCCCATCGGCTCTAGAAAGTAAATGAAGCAAACAGAACAGGTACTGTGCTGTGCAGGGAGCGCCATTTGAATAAAAATTAAACTGCCTTTTAGTTGATGGAAATATGAAGACCTATCAAACTCAGTGAATCTCAGATGATAAGTTTCCAAGGCAAGGTTTTGTGAGATAAACTGGTTGATCCAGCTTGACATGCACAACCAGATTCCAGTGAGTGAATTAAGCTTTCTGCATGCACAAAATTGTATTTAAGGTCAAACTAAGTGAGAGCCAGCATTTCTGTTTTTACTGATTTTAACCAAAAATCCTTATTTGTTTTTTAAGAAGCAGATCAATTCAAACTGATTGTCACTCAGATTTAATGATCCCATACACACAACTGTAATTTCTCGCCACAAGAAAACAGTTCAGTGCAGCTGAATGTAAATGAGTTACTCTTATGTTTAAAATTGATTCCACTAATGCAAAGTGAAGAGAAAAATGAGCTGCTGATTATGCAGAGGCCATCTATTTTGTGAAAAACAAAAAACATAGATAACGAAGGCTCGCGATAAACATAATTTGACAAATGATGTTAAATGGAGCTATGAAGACGACTAAATGCGATTCAGAAACAAAATGCAATTTTTGGCAGCTCTTAGGTTTTCTGTGCGCTTTGGGAAATCAACTATTTAATTTGATTTTCAAAATGCTTCAAGGGAGAGTTTATATTAATTATCGTGTTTCTCATTAACACCTTCTGACTAATGTGAGGCATTCTGTTATTTATTAATGCCCGTGTTTCTACACACATTTATGTTGTATGGACAGATTTTAAAATTTCCTCACATTTTTCACACTTCGTCCCCGGTTCATTTCCTGTCTCAGTGTACAGGTTTATGTCTGATGTCTCCTATGTCTTCCAGCCCTACGATGTTAACCTGCAGGTGACCGCTGTGCTGTCCAAGCTGTCTTTGTTACCACACCCCCACTTGCACGAGTAC
Source organism: Seriola lalandi dorsalis (assembly GCF_002814215.2). NCBI lineage: Eukaryota > Metazoa > Chordata > Actinopteri > Carangiformes > Carangidae > Seriola > Seriola lalandi. The sequence continues at coordinate 2,625,457 of NW_019525023.1, forward strand.
CTGCTGGACCCTTATATCAGCCTGGCCCCTGGCTGCAGGTCTCTGTTCTCTGTCATTGTCAGGGTAAGACTCCTGTCTAGATTAGACATTGGTTATCTTATCCATCACTGATAGCTGACACTGCCATGCAGTTGTCTGGGCGTGTTGAGGTTTCTTCCTTGTCTTGCTTGATGTTTATTTTGTCAGGTGTAGTATTGTATTTCCAAAAGTGTTTGGTGCAACAAAAGTAAAACAATCATGTTTGAGACAACTGTTGGCCTGTGTGTAAACTAAGGGCAAGTGTTTCTCTGAAACTCATTTCCCAGTAATCTCGTGAGCATGCTGCTACTCGACCTGCTTCTGACTGGAAGAACAGCACCTCTCTGACTGTCTTATTCTGTGAATCACTGCAATTCCTTTTCTTTGAAATCTGTCCCAGTGGCACAGTGTAAACAACAGTTAATAGGCTGGTGGAAGCAGCTAATTTTCATGTTGATGTTCTCTTTTGTTTGTGGTAATTATTACAGTCATGGGTCATGTTCAGACCTGGCATTAACATCTGTCACGGGTGATCTGATCACAAGTGGACAGCTCTAAGTTCATGTGTGAATGCACCCAAGACGCATTGAGGACACATTTGAGAACTGATCACTCAGACCACATTCAGAGATGGTCTGGGACACATGTGGCCACATTCTTTTAGAAGTGTGAACGCAAATGCATCCTGGGCCACAATGAAGGACCGCCTACTGCCTACTCCACTCTCTTCTCTCCGCTGGTGATCGGAGCACTGAAGACACATGTTAATGCCAGGTCTGAACAGGGCCGTGGTGTTGCACCGTAACCCAGGGATTGAAGCAGTGATGTTGAGTTTTGGTATTTGTCTCTGTTCCTGCATGTGTTAGGTGGTGGGAGATCTCATGTTGAGGATTCATCGCATCCCAGACTTCACACCCAAACTGCTGCTCGTGAGGAAGAGATTATTAGGTCTAGAGCCAGAGGGCATCAAGTACGGACTTCCACATGGATCGGTGCACTTATCTTCTGTTTATTTTTGTGGATGCAGTTTTTAATCTGTCTTTTCCTCTTTTAGTATCGACCACATGACTCTGCTGGAGGGGGTGATCGTGCTAGAGGAGTTCTGCAAAGAGCTGGCAGCCATCGCCTTTGTCAAATACCATGCAGCTGCGTCCTCCTCACCGTAATCTTTCCTGCTGCTCATCCATCTGCCTCGGCCAGGCAGACAGGTCATGATAAAACTGGGCCTTTGGGGTGTGGTGCTACCGGTGGCACAGGGTCGGCAAAACATTACCACTAATTGCTCATCCCTGCAAGACTGTTAATGCCCACACCGATGGGTTTCATCACTCCCCCTCTTCTGGCCTCTCGGGCTCCACCAGAAAAAGTCTTTGGTCTTGTTTTTGAGCAGGTCAGAGCACAGACACTGCCCAGCCGGCAGGGGAATAGGAGGAGGAGGAGGAGGGGCAGAGAGATTTTCACTGGACTTTTTTCAGCCTCTGCATTTTCTCTCACTGCCCCACCCCCTTCCATCTTTCCTTCTCACCAGCCAAAAAATGAAAGCCCTGTAATTATTATGTCAAGGAGAAAAGATGTTTGTGTATTTATTTCCTCTCCCATTGTCACCCATTTGTAAACGTCATTGCCTTAGTGTGGTGTCACACCTTTCAGTTACAGAAAATTGTTTCCTTTTGAAACATTTTTATCTTAACCCCTCACGTTGTCTGTTTGAAGACAAGAGGCTGCAGAGACCCACCCAGAGTCCACGACCCTCAGCCCTGTAGTTACATGAATAGTGAGCTGCAGTATTTACGATACTGCACTCATTTTAAATGCCAAGTCCTTTTATTTATTTGTTTGCTTTCAGGTTGCCTTTTTAACTAATGTCATATTAAGATGGAACGAATTTAAAACAGTCAAAGTCATGACTGACTAAGCGGATGCTATTTACTTTGTTTGTTTTCCTCGTCTTTCCTTCGTTTGTCTTTAAGTGCTTGTGCTGTCAAAGCTCATCTGTAATCACCGTCACCCAAAGACATCACCATCCATCACATTTTGCTCAATGAAATGGTGAATTTTGCAAGTTATGTGAATTTGCACATGGACCTCATTACATTGCACTTGTTACATTATTCAAGTTTCTTCATGCTTAGTTTTTTTGGTTGGCGTTCAGGAAATGTCAGGTTGGCATTTATGGAAAAAGATACCTTGATTTTGATTCTGCTTAAGTTTTTGTTCCGAAATGTCGTTCTACGGACACAGTGTTGCATTTCTCACACATCAGTATTCGTTTTGTGTAAAAGACCATGGTAGGGTGCAGAGGGAGATAACCTTGATTTTATTTAATTACAGCTGTGGTTTCTGGATCAGATTGTTGCATTTATTTGAAATCATCCAGTAATTCACCAGAAAAAAAACAAAAAATTAGAAGAAAGTCTAAAAAAAAAAAAAACATTTTTGCGGCGCACACCCCCAGTGACCCCCCAGTAAATGATGATGAAATATACTCACGGTGCTGTGTATTGCTGGAACAGGTTGTCGGGTTGCACGTTACCTGGATATCTCAGTCGGAAACTATAAATCTCATCTCATCTCACAGATCAGAGATTCCAGTTAGTCTAAATTAAGATGCTACTTTTTGTAACTTAGGTTCTCATCTTATGTTCCCAGTGTGAATATTTCCATGATTGGTGGGTTGGTATGTTTGGCGACGAGCTTATTTAGGTGTGTGTGACGACTTAATGCGGTGGAGAATGGGCAGAGTCGTTCATTGAAGCCCCCACCCCCCTTTCTCTCTTCTGGTCCCACCTTTAACTCATATCACTCAAGCACCTAAGCTACATTATGCAACGGCTTGCATGGAATCAGATTTGCACATTGTCTTTCTTCATCCTTGTTCATATTGTAAATATACACAACAAAAAGCTTTTGTTTGTTTGCTTTCCAAATGTTTTGTTTCATAAACCAAAAACAAAATCTAGCCTGAACCAGGAGTAACATTTCTATTTTAATGGGAAACTTTTTTTAAATTGTCAATCATGCACATTTTTTAATCAACTATCTTTCCAACTTTTTCTGTACAGTTGTATATTGTATGTGTACAATAGCAATAGAGATATACTACCTGGTGTAAATGCATGCTTATACATTATTTTTCTTTGTTTAAAGAAAGGAAAAAAAAAGGCAGTCCAGCCATCTGTGATGATTTCTTAGCTGTCAGCACTTTGTTCTGACAGGGAGATATGATGCCTTACTTCACACTGTGGATCTCTGAGGACTCCTAGAATCGATGTGTAAGGGGTTTCTGCTTCACTACAGTTTGTTGTGATCTTATTATGCTTCTCTTGTGTTACATAGACTTTATTTGGTTCGTGAAGATGTACAGGACTCTCGGTATAGTCAAAAAATCTGATGCCAACTGATTTCTTTCCTTGTGTCGGCTTAGACCAATCACTGTATCATTGTGCTGCATTTCATCACGTTCATCGCTTCTTTCCTCTGGTGTGAAACGGGATGAGTCTCATTACACTTCTTCTATCTCATGGCCAGTTTGATTATGTGATTGTGCAATGCATAACTGAAACATTAAGGTAATGTGCATGCTCACTCCTCCTGCCTCCCAGTGCTTCACAGAGTAATAAGAAGCGATCACTGCAGTTCATTTATTCCTCATCAGCCGTCTTCATTTCATCACTGCTGTTATACACATGTATTAGGTCTCATTCAGGACAATATGGTTTTGTTTAACATTCTCCGTCCCAATTAAAAAAAAAAAAAAGTTCTCCAGCAGATGTGGTCATTCTTTGAACAGTTCACTGTGTTTTATCTTGTTTTTTATTACAAAATGTCTGTACAACAAAACAAAAATACACAAAATAACCACTTCTTTCAGTGACAAGGTGAAAACCACAAATTCTGTTCAATCTCCTTTTAAAAAAAAAATCTTTCCTCTCAACCACCAGATAAAATGGGACAATTGAAAGTCTTCATCGTGTGAGTTTTTTTTTTTGTATTCAAACAGCACTGCAGGATGACATGACAACATGTAGCCTACAGGAACATACCAGAGAACATCGAGCGTGAAAATGACCTCTCTCGCCAGTGAGTAACTGAACAGCAGTCAGCATGGGTACTTTATCCTATGTCAGATTCTCTTTGGCTTCCAGCCTGCCATGCTCAGTCATCCAGCTAATTCTGTAGAAATGAGTCAAAAATCTCACTCTCCGGGCACAGCTGAGGATTGTATGACAGGTCCAAAGTCATGTGAGGTGGTCTGGAAATAAGTAAATCCTACATTTCCCTTGCCTTGCAGTGATTTAGGAAACAGCCACGGAAAAGAGGCACTATGGTGCAGAAAGAAGGCTCTCAGTCTAATAACTCTTGTTCATTCTTAATGATTGCTGAGGTACATACTGAGATTGCAGTCAGCTATGGTCTTACAGTTCTCGTTAAAGGAGTATCATATCTGAAGTCACCTTTCCAAATTAAGAGAACCTTGTTCTCCTAAAAGTCTTCCTAGTCATTACCGTTTTAATATTACAGCATTGAGACAACAGTGAATCACACGGTGCTTCCATTAGAGGAAACACTAATGCTTTGATTGCAGTGTTAAGTGGAATTGCCAGGTCTAATACACTGTCTTGTTAAATGAGATTTGTGTCCAATGCCCTGACTTAAGTCAGTAGTAGCATCACATAATCAAAGTTCTGCAGTCTGGTGGAGGCAAATCAGGTTTACAGTGGCTCACGTTAGACAACATAGAGTTCATTTATTTGTCTGATGTCCTGAAAACCTGTTTGGCACGCTCAGGTTTTTACCCAGAGAAACGAGTCACACACTTCAAAGTAAGTGAACAAGTCACTTAAGGATATTAACTGTGTGTGACAGTCAAGTTTTTTAAATGTTAGAATTGTATTCACATTTGTGTGTGAACACTGGTGAACATGTAGATAGCATTATGCTAAAAGTTGAGATAAATGAAAATGATTTCCATCAGATTGTCATAGTTTAAACATTTTCTACACTCAAAGTGCCAGGTCAGGGCTTCATTAGGAAACATCTCATGCTAAACTGATGTCATGCTAAACAATCATGCCATCAGATGCACCGAAAGCTTCCCAGCTAAAGCGAAATATGTGTTTACAGCAAATCATAAATATCCTATGTTTACATTTTGTGACCCAGGTACTTGATACTGTGTCAGGGACAGTCCTACAAATGCCACAATCAAAAAAATGTAGAAAAACATCCAGCGTTCTTTCTCCATCTTGTAGTGAAAGCTCCCAACTGCATGACAGTATCGCAACATATGATGGTATATTAAATTAATTTACATATACATGTAAATAATTCATTTTCTTTATGCAAATCATTTTCATGTACATACAAAACCACTACGTAAAAAACAACTACATGCCGTTGCACAAACTAAACCAGGCTAAAAATACGAGTTTTCAATTTTAAAAAAAATATGTACATTTCCAAATGTGTCTTTTTTTCTTTTTTTTTTTTAAGTCAATAAGCTTCTCCCCCGCCCATTTACAAACCCCAGATATGCACGCGCACACAGACACACGCTTGTGCACAAATTGCTCACACTGGAACATTCAGACAAACAAATGTCTCTTTGGCTGGTGTGAAGCTGTGGCACCTTGCAGTGTGTGTACATGTAATTACACATTTTCAAAAAACACACACGCACACACACAAAAAAAAGACACCATCTAACGGCATAGAAAATAGGTTCCGATGATGGATGTAGTGATATATATTTCCTATGCATTTGCGAATATATATATATTTATATACCAAAACATACTGTATACTGTATAAGGGTCAGCCACACATATGCCCTTGATTGTGTGTGTATATATATATATGTTCTTTAAAGTCACATTCAGAAGTGTGATGTGAAACTCTGTCGGAAGGCATCAATAAATAGAGATGTCAGTCAGTCTGTCTGTGTCCCTGGGTCTGCTGTGTTAAACAGCTCCAGCCGTCTGTCAGTCGCTCTTCGAGTTCTGTGTGGCGTCCAAATTGACCACCTGGAGCTCCGTCAGGTTACTGCTGCTGCCGCTCGACTGCTGGCCAATCACCATCTGGAACACAATGCAGCTACGTCAGCAGAGAGTACAGGGCCTATCAGACAGCCAATCATAAGTCATCACATCACACAGCACCCAGCACAGATGGAGATCCTGCTAAACTGCATGCTGTTTATCATGGAGCGATGTAACACTGTAATAGATCATGTTTCCTGTAACAATTAAGATGCTCACTCTAAGAAATCATATTCTGTAGTGTGAAATTCACATTAATAGGACAGGTGTGTTTTTATAACCTATCGTTTTATGGGATTTTTCCAGCTGTATATATTAAAAAAATACCAACATATTTTAAACCATCTTACAATAAGTAATTCCCTATGATTTCCTTCATTAGACTGGATTCTATAAAGTAAATAAAAACATCAAACGTTTGATTTCCATGCACTGTAACAGTGGTGTTTTGTTTAGTCTACTGCATGTGTATTTTGCTGCAAATCACAGGTAACACAAGATGCCGGCTGATCATCCACATTCAGACAAAGAAGCAACAGGCAATAACCCCTGCTGCCTCTGTGTGACAGTGCTCTGTTAGGATGCATAAGTGCGGTCACGTGGCATGCTGGTTGCATAGGGAATATGAGAGTTTCACTTGTAAAATGCAGATCTTGCCGTACTGGGTGTAGCTGCACCGCTGAGACAGGGATCTGCACCGTGCCTGGAGGTGCTGTGAGGAACACCTGAGGGACAGCACCTGTGGAGAATAAAAAAACCCCCCATAATTTTCCATCAGCAAACTCTCCAGGATAACCAGCATATTTATCTTAATTTGAATTGATTTACAAATTACATATTAATCCTCCTCTGTGATCCAGGAAAGAGTTCAAAGACAGTAGATCAGTGTCTCACCTGTGTCTTGGGCCTGTGCGTGGGACACCTGCATGGCCGAGGTGCCCTGGGAGAAGGCGTTGAGCACGGCCAGCCCCCCGTCAGCCAGCGCCGGCGTGGAGGCGTACATTACTGTGTGGGGGCTGGGGTACATCATGTGACCCGCCACAGACGTTGGCACCGACGAGGTGACGATGGTTGCTGGGAGACTCACCGTTGCTGAAAGGCGAGCGGTGGGAGGGCGGAGGAGGGAAAGAAAGCTCGTCATACTCACGGTAAGAGCTGTGCACAGATGTAGGCCAGCAGATGGCGCTTCACATCTATCCAAATTCAACTACTAACTCCTACTTATGCCGAGTGAGGCAGCACCACAATATTTAGCTTTAGGACTCAGCTCAACCCAAACAAGAACAGAATGAAACACTGAATATTGCGAGCAGAAAAAAACACTTTTGTCTATTATGTGGCACAAAGTGGGACAGCAACACGCAAGAGGACACTATCTCCACTCATGGAGACGGTGTATATTCGCATCTTTAGGCCAAACTAAAATTCTGATTGTGGGTTTGTACACAAGTGAAACTAAAATCCTACTATGTCGTCATTAGATTACATTAATTTTGGATACTTGACTTTTATTTTCTGGTGACCTCCTGCCACCATTTGGAGCACCTACGTACATAGTTTTTAAATGAATATGGTTCTCTGAAAAAAATCTACAAATTCTCATCCACAGAGAGGTTAAAGAAACTTTAATCCAACCACAAGGAGACAGGACAGCAGAGTCTTTCCCAGAGAGGGGATCTGACCTACCCGTGGAGTTTGTGGAGGTGTGGGAGATCTCGGGGCTGCTGTCGTTGTTGGAGGTGGACTGGGTGTTGGGGTGGACCTGGATAGCCTGAAGCTGCTGGGGAACCCCCGCTCCTGGAGACACACAGCGGGCACACAGCGGCTACAGTAAGTCATCAAACTCCCCACACAGGGAGTAGAACATACCCCTGCACTGGGGGTGCAGCAGTGGGGTTGGCATACAGTAGCACTTACTAGCATAAGGTGCATCATTATCATTCACAGCAGAAGAGGTAGCATTAGCAGCAGCCATTTAAGATGAAGATATGATTGTGATTAGTAAAAGCAGACAGAGTGGTGGCAGCATGCAGAGCAGGTCACCTGTGAGGGAGACAGCAGCAGGGAAGCGGAATACAGCCTGCTGTCCCTGCTGTGGCTGCTGGGCGGCGGCCAGGGTCTGACCATGCTGCCCCTGGAGGGCCAGAGAGTGCTGCTGCAGCTGGCTCAGAGGAATGGTGGGGGTACCAGGGGGGAGAGGAGTGCCTGCTGAAGAGGCACACACACACACACACACACACACACACACACACACACACACACACACATATACACACGGGAGGGATAAGACTAAATGCGAAAGGATAGAACAGTTTGAAAAAGTGCAAATAACTTCAGTTCATTTCAGCCAGTGAACGTTTCTACAATCTTCAGTTGCTCAAGACTGAAAGAGAATGGCAGCAGATGAACCCTGTTTAGTGAGGGATGCAAGGTTCACTAAAATATTTATTGAAAATTATTATTTATCTATTAGTCAATATGATTGGAGGATAACATACAATAACTGCAGCGCAACAAAGAAAGCAGCAACTTGAGTGATTTTTTTTCTTAATTTTCAAGTATTAGATCTTCGAAGGTGGAGTGAACAAAAGTTGTTTACTCGTGTTGAGTGCATTTTCTTCCTCATAAAACATTTGCAAAGCCAATTTCTAAATGTGAAGTTCATTTTAATTTATTGTACATTTCTTTATGTCTACATGTTCTTCCCTGCCTTTGTTGGCACATTGCTGCGTTTGCTGGCACGTTACCGACACCAACTGTCTTGTCAGAATCCTACGGCAGGATGTGAACTGCACTGCCTGCATGCACGTGCAAACGGTTTTGCATCCTTGTGCATGTGCACAAAACAGGGATTCACTGTTAAACACATTGCTCCATAGCACTACTAGTGGTCAAAACCTCCACAGGGTGCCTTTAAGTTGGTGTTACGTTCTAATTTAAAGTTTGAGTCAAGTGACACATACTGTACGACTTTATTAAGTGATTGGATAGCACAATGACATTTTTGTTTACTTTAAAAATCTCTGTGTTCTAGTAATTTTTAAGGGATGTAAAAATGAATCAGTAAATCTATGACGTGACATTTAAAATTCTTAAGATGTGCATCATTTTGTGAGCCCCAAATCCTTTGCAAATGTTGCGTGATGTTTCCATTTTCAACTTGCTTTTTCTTAACAAATGACAGATATTTCATTTGAGCACATGACTGCGGAGTTACGCCCTCACATTTCGTCATATGCTTCATTATAGACAGTTGCTGCAGTCGGGTGGGCAGGCCCGTCCAAGCTGCCAGCTGAGGAGGTTTGAGTGTGGGAGGGTGTGTTGTTCCACCTGGCATTGCTGCTATGTGCCAGACAGGTGGTGAAGAGGAGAGAGGGAGTGAGCAAGTGGGCAAGAGAGAGAGCAGTAGAGGGAGGGAGAGGGTGGAACGAGAGCGATGGTGAGAGAGAAGCTTGTAAAAGGAAGAGAAAGATGGTGGAAGAAAAAAAAGGGAGGAAAGGGAACAGAGACACAGAAGCCTGGCTGTCCTTCAGCTGTCCGTCAAAATAACATAGGACCCATTAGTGGGCATCATGTGTCCGTCCGTTCGGTTGTGGCAGAGCGCTGTCAAACAACACACTGCAACAGCTCACTAAAGACATTACTGCCAGTACTGAGAAAAGGCTGACAAGCACTGGGCCGGTTCGGCTTCACACGTGCAACACGGACCCTTGTCTACATGGTAACAACAACAACAACTTACACAATAGAAAGAGATTGCACCAGTCAGAGTTTCAGTGTCAGCCAGCCTGTTTATGTCATGGACAGTCCAGATAAATGGTCCAGCGCACTGAGCTTCTCATAGAGATGGGATAATATCAAATTATTGTGAAATTCAAATATTCCTCATGTCTTTGGGGGAATCGTGACCTCTTGGCTTCCACAGGTCCCTCTTGGAGCCCCCCAAATGTAGATCCAATATTTTCCCAGCACATGCACCATGAAAAGGAAGTGTAATAAATAATTACTGGGGAAAACCAATTTAAAAACACTTTGGGGATCCCCACATCAGAGGCTGCTGCCCCAAAGTCCTCAATTGAGTTGATGCACTGATCCCTTGTGTTGCAGAGTGTGTCTGTGAGGTCCCCCTTAATGAAGGGTCGTGTCTAGTTCAGGACCACTCTGTCACAAGGCTCCAGCTCCACAAAGTACACCTCAATTATAATTTCAGCACAAGCCACTGATCCTTTATTGAATATTCATGACTAATTAGGAGCCGTGTTCTTCAACCCTCATTGCCAGGTCTATTGTGTCCCTCTCATCTAATTATTCCTGTCCCCAAGTGATAATCAAAGGCAGGGCCAGTCGCCAATAGACATGGCTTTCCTGGATACGGGCGGCTTTGTAAAAACGGAGGGTGCTGAGTGTTAGTGACGGGCTATGAAGAGTTGTTGTGTGACGTGAACAGCTTGGAGAGAGAGGCACAAACCCCCTGAGATGACGGCTGAGGTCACGGGGGGATGGCATTCAAATTCTAATTAGCTAATAAACTATACAACACGGTGACATTAACAAAACACAAAGGTCTGCAGAAGTCTCATTTAGATTCTAAAGGATGGCGGTAAGATAAACAAGCCATAAAGAAGAAGAAAGAATTAAGAATTGCAACATAGATCTGGATGTTGAGGACAAGACACCCCGTGTTTTTGCTCCCCGACCTACCGGGCATGAAAGTGAAGCCACCGGGCAGCTGCATGACCCCCGTGGAGGCACCGGCAGTCTTGAGGACGGTGCCGTTGGCGCTGACGTTGCTGCTGGCCGAGACGGGCGCCAGGTAGTTGGTGATGGGAAAAGAGGGCCCGCTGCTCACCTGCATGGTGGTGGAGGTGGTGGGTACCGTGGACTGGGAGCTGCTGGTAGTGCCTGGTAGGCTGGCTACCGTGAACGTCGGCTTCAGTGTATCCTGTGGGGAGGAAGCAAACGCTGTGAGCAGGGAAGTCAGAGGCAGACCATTTTTATGACATGATGATAATAAATAATAAAATAGATAATAAAAATTCGAAGTCTGAAGTCAAATCCAAGGTAAACCTGAATACATCATCAGGTTTACCTTGAGGGGTAAACTGAACTTGATGTGTGAAACCTCTTTAAGGTATTTATGACTACCTGGAAGTTGCTAGTATTTCCACACATTAGCACTTGCTCCACTCTGCTAACAATAAATAAAGAAATAAATGAATAAATAAATAAATAGAGCATGTAAAAGCAACATGAGAGGGAGAGTTTCACATGAGGACACCTAAAACAACACCATTAATGGGGCTTTTCCTCTTTGAGGAGCTGAAAGCAGGGAGGAGGAGAAGTCTTTAATAATTGCAGTATGCTCAGGGATCAATGGATGGCTGACAGAAACCAGAGTGGGCTTTAATAGACTCAGGGCAAATGACATGAATAGGGTGGAGAAACAGGCCGGGACCCCTCTAATAGCATCCATATGTAAAATACAAAGCAGTGCAGAAAGTGAGAGCGTTTCTCCGAGTGTCTAAAATGTAAGTTGGAGAAAAAAAATCTTGTTTTCAACAATGAATGTAGGAATTTCGATATAAGATGGTGACACAACGATAAGAAAGACTTATAAATCATTCAGCTTTAGTAACATGGCTGTGTATCCTAACTCCACTGACAAGGAACAGAAATCATTTATTTTGTCCAGTTACTATAACAACTAACTGACCACAGAACATGTTACTTCATCTGTAAAAAGGGGCAGAAATCAGACAGGTGAGATGGTCGCATTTACTTAAGATCAAAGGAGGTGAGATGTAGCATCAAAACACACACTAATGTGAACATCCATTGAACAGCAGAGCAGTATGTGTTGGTGAGTGGGCTGCATGATAAGAGCAGGGTAGGCGTTAGGCCGGGACTATAAAGAACATCTAAACCCACCATGCCTGTTTCTATGCACTTACAAAAACACTTATCACGTGATACTAATGATCTGTAATAGCAGAATGGGAATAGGCCAGCACATTAGAAGGCATGAAAGAGTTTGCATTTTTTATGTGGGTTCAATATTCTTGGAGGGTTTGATTCCAGGTGATTAAATGTGAATACAGATGTGCATTTATACAGTATGAAATGAAGCAAAGTGGGGGGGCTTCAAACACAGAAACCAGCTGCATGCGAGTGCATCAAGGATACATGTGCTCACTCTCATTTTAGAGGCTGGATCTTCTGATTCTCTACATTTGTACGGTACATGGGAAAAATCACATAACCTGTCCCATTTCAGACGTTCCACCGGATGCAGCTTTCTTTTCCCTGAATTTGGAGGACACAACCTCGTCTGTCCTTTGCAGTCCTCAGTGCCCCTCTTCAATCCCGCACTCGAGTCCAGTCAGGGACCTTTGCTGTATGTCACCCCCCCCCCCCCCCCCCCCCCCC
>NW_019525023.1:2637958-2687259 GCF_002814215.2 Seriola lalandi dorsalis
CCCCCCCCCCATCCTGTTTGCTCTCTACCACATACCATCTACTAAAGCCCAAAAATATATTAAAAGAAATACCAGGATCACTGGCCATCACTCGAACTGTACAAATAAAAAAATCGATTGCAAGATGTAAATAATGGAGGCCAGACATAAACTCCACTCTTTGTTGTAATTAAATAGTCATGGATAGTACAACTCAGTCTGTGAAAACATTTTCATAACGTCTTCTGAGGAAATGATGTTTTATGGGAAACGTAGGATCCAGTATTGCTTGATTGGGCTTGACCCACACTAGGGGCTATCAGTCAGGATATCTTGGATATCCGTCCTCCTGGTTTGATTTTGACAATTTCTTTTTATGTCTGTCTCTTCTGAGTCATCCCAGCTTCATAGAAGTGCAAGTTACACTGTCTTTACCATTAACCTGGTACACTATATGTTAGTTGTACATCATGTATTCTCAACTCGCACTCAAAACTCTGGAGTTTGCCAAAGTTACACTTAGTTGGCTGTTTGAGGGCAGCCTTATTTGATTGATATTTGATGTTACAAGTTGAAAACCATAATTTTTGACTCTGATGCTAGACAATATTATTTGGAGAGAAGGTGCAGGGTCAGCATTTAAATCAGGTCCTACAAGGGACATATCTTTGGTGGCTGTGTCCTAGCCGCGGAACTGGGACAAAGTTTGTGTCATGATGCAAATCACTCTTCACAGTGCAACAGTGTAACAGAAATAGTGAGTAAATGATCCAGGTTTAGTGTCTGGAAACAAAACCACGTGTCCCAACAGACAGGCTTACTATGAGAAAGCAAGAGGATGAGTTGTGTTACAACTTCTAAGCTTGAAATTCTGACACTTTCATTATGAATAACAGAAAGGTAGCGTGTGAGCAGGCAAGGCCAACCTCTCTTAGTAAAGCACTATTGGTTTTTATATGTGACTGATTACATGGGTGAGAGTTGGAGGATCCAGCATGGACTCAACTGATAAGGCCGTCCAACCACACACTATCATGCAAACATGGAGGTGGAGCTACTGTACAGACGAGCTCCCAGTCTTCAGCCACATTGCAGTCTACTCGCATCTTGGTATTCAATAAAGTCTTTTAGTATGAGTTTAATTTGATGGGTTGTTTGGTCCACAACCGTCCAAATTCAGTTAATAAAAAACTGTAAAATCCTTTGAGGAGATAGAACTATGCAATGTTTGGAGATTTTTCCTTAATTAATAACCAATAAATGATCAAGGGTGTTGCAGCGAACTCAGAGTCTTCTAGGCATACAGATGGCTAAGCAGGTGTTGTCTTATACAAGCTGCTATGAATCAACAGGGAAACAGTGCCACAGAGTACAGAGCAGTTAGTTAGCTCGTCTGCCGCTCAGACCCAGGCACTGCTGAGGGGTTCTGACGGTCCAAGGTCCTTTACCTCTTTAGTTAAACAGCAGCTGGAAAGTTGGAGGGGGGGGCTACACCGAGGACTCACAGTTGTTCTGCCCTTTCGACCAAAAGGGTAAACTGAATAAATTCACACAACAACAACTTACAATCCATTTACTATACAACTGTCAGCCCTGCTATTCATCACACAGTGACTGCTGACAGTCAGACTGTGACACAGCTGTCACCACGTCTTCATTCTCCGGGGAGACTTTCAGATTTTGAGTTAAAGTGACGGTTGTTTCATTAATGTTCACAAGACAAATGGGGGACTACTCAACTCTACACTGGCGGAGGCGTTACAGATATTACTGTACGTCATGATAACAGGTAAAAAAAAAAAAAAAAAAAATTCTTTAAGATGGTACCAGAAGAAGATGATAGTGCCAATGAAGGCAGAAGAAAACTCCAGCCACATTAGATAACATACATCAAGAAAGCTAACAGCGGCAAGTAGCACATTGTAGCCACAGTGGTAACTGAGAGTGTGTGTCTGTGTGTGGCAGGCTAAGCAGAGTCAGACCTGTGTGAGGTACGGGACAGGGGACAGGATGGGGGTGAGAGTACAGACAGCTGAGAGTACAGACAGCTGGCGGGAAACCTGAGCACCTCTGAGGGGGAATTAACTCCTTGCAGGCCAGCTGAGGCAGCAGGAGGCCACGTGCAAAGACAGCCGCCATCTGATGCTGAGCAGTTCTCACCACTGAACAACTGAGCTCCGGAAACCGACCGAGTCGCGTCATCTTTTTCAATTGTCAAAAAGACAACACAGCTTTCTACAGAGACAAGGTCACTGTGTTCCAGCTTCTCCATGTCACACTGCTCAGTGGAGAAACATATACCTTTATACTCGGAGCACAGTTCTGCCTCAGAAGGTCGAAAACCAGTTTTGAGCATCGAGGTTTTAACCTCTGTGGTGATCTAAGAGCCTACTGCTACAATCTCGGTGACCTACATAGAGAGCTTCCACTGACCTACTGCTTTGTTAGACCATCTCCATGTGTCTCCTGTTCAACTGGCCAGTCCATAAACAGCGCTGGCTTTTAGTTCAGAGTCAAGGCAGTGCATAGTAAACATAGGCCACAATGGTGTAATGCATTCCTTCAGACCAGAAGTGAGAGCAGAGAATCATCTTTGTGATGTAGCCACAGCCTCAGCACTCTCATTTCCTCCTAAAGTCCTGTCCATCTCCTGTTCCCTCTGATACACTCGTACACACTAATACATATTATCTCCATGAGTAAAAATGGAAACCAGCTCCAGTCATTCTGGAACATACGTACAGTATATTACGCAATATACTATATTAAACCTGAATCAATTAGTTGATTAGTCAATTAATGGTTTGCAGGTTATTTTCTCTCTGTTGGCCGGAGTGCTTTAACGATGCCACCCAGGGTTTCAGGAAATTTTGATGAGCATTTGTGACATCTTTTAAAGCTAATAATCTTTTATTTAGCAAATTGCAGCCCTACAGTATATTTATTATTTTATAATATCATATATTACTACTTGTTGGATACTAGGTGAGTTGGGTTGTTGATTCTGCATTATGATAATAAATCAGCTTGAGAGGAAATAGTATCTCACAGATTTATATCAGATTCCCCCTTTTAACCACATGTTTTCAAACCAACCTCCCTCCTGTTCTCCTTGCTTTGAAAAAAGAAAAAAAAAAAAGAGCACGACCTGGGGAAACACTCCACTTGGTATAATGAGATACCAGAGCATAAAAAATTAAGTCACAATTTATAGTCGTGCGAATGGAGGGCTGAGTCGTCTGGAATAAGCAATGAATCCTCCAGACTAGACTACACAGCCTCTGAGAGCACCCTCTATAACATGCTATGTAATACATTTTAGCAGAGAGGGACATTATTTTACTCCAGCAACAGAGAGATCTTAAGTATTATACATACTGTCCTGTCAACATATGAGAAATCCTACTATGAAAAGGATCAGGGAGCAGAATTTAACAATCGCAACCGTGAAAGACACCAGCGATCTCATTTACACACTTTTAAGGTTAGGTTTTGGTAGTGGTGCTACAAAAACTCAAAGGTGACTAAACGTTTTCTCTTTAAGAGTTGTTTCAATATGCTGGTTTCCAAAATTTTGTGCCTTCTGAGGAGTTCTATATATGGTAAAAGAATAAAAGCCTCATTTGCCCTTCTTACATTCACAGACATCATACGAAGGACCTTGTTTTAAAGGAGGAGGAAATGAGAGAATAATTAAAAAGAGAAGGACACAAATGATTCCCTATTCATGGAGGGATTAATCATTCCAAATTGAAGGTGACAACTGGCAGGCCAGTCCAGTGTTGCAGTTTACTGGTGGCTGGCCCTCGTCTAATCTCCCATTTGCTGGCTCCCATCTCCCAGTCTGTCACCCTGCCAGCAACATGGAATTTGCAGCTCCATTTGGGACTGCTAAAAAAGGCAAGGCAGCCCAAGTGGAGGAGGTGCAGCCAATGGCGGCTGACCTGTCCAGTTGCTAG
Source organism: Seriola lalandi dorsalis (assembly GCF_002814215.2). NCBI lineage: Eukaryota > Metazoa > Chordata > Actinopteri > Carangiformes > Carangidae > Seriola > Seriola lalandi. The sequence continues at coordinate 2,641,897 of NW_019525023.1, forward strand.
ATGTGTATAAGAGACAGCTCTAACACAGCCAACATGCTGTTCTCCCTGCCGACACAGTTAGAATCCCTCAGACACCACCACCTCGCTGCTCAGCGGCAGCCCTGTGATAAGAGCACATATCTGAGTAAATTAACTTTCCAATATCTCAGTGATTCTCTCTGCTCACCTACTTCAGGCCACCACTCTGCCCTTACAACAGCAGTTAGACAGAACAACAGCAGACAGTTGTAAAAAGATAAACACTTTATCTATTTAAGCATAGTCCCCCCAGTTAAGACTGAATTAATTATCAAATCAGTGTTATTTCTCTAGGGAGACCAAATCAAATTCATACACATTCATGGATGTACAATATGTTGAATAGCGAGGCTGTCAAATCTGCCGCAGTATGTCTAAAGAGCCACAACACAGGGAAAAACAAACATGTCAGCTGGTGGTCAAGACAACAGCCTCAGTCTGGAAGTTTTCAGGTCAGTGTTTCTTGCAACATTACAGTGGCAATGGAAATGTCATTTGTGGTAATGAGGGAAGACAGAGAGAGAGAGAGAAAAAGAAAGAGAGAGGGAGAGAGAGGGATGGAGCAAAGGGAGGAAGGGAGCGAGAAAGTGAGAGGAGGGAGGAGGGAGGAGGATCCTGCAATACTTAGAATTTAGTGCTAACATGGATCCTCTGAGCAAAAACAGGAGTTGTGGGATTTGCCATCCCTTTCCAAAAATAATCCCGAAACACATAAAAACATCTGCCCTCTCGGCTCGTCTAATATTAAGAAGCAGCTGTAAACAATCCAAGGATCTGTTGGGGGATGCAGGGAAGGCACAATAGATACAAATCTGCCCAGTTGGTGAAGTGCTGGCCTTTAATTTCTGGTGCACCCTAGTTGCCCCTCAACATACCTCACTCCCCTCTACACCAGACTTTATATTTCCCAAAATGCATTCAAACAGCCCTTAGAGAACAGTCTTGAATGTGTTGCTTTCAGCTGAGAGAGCAGTAGTAATAGAAAAGCTGGGTTTTGCAGACATAAAGTGAGTCACACACGTTAAACTTAATGACTTATCATCTTAACGCTGCTCTCTGATCAGCTAAAGGCGCTCCCAATGGAATAATGATTCCTCCCGGTGTGATTGCTGAACGAATATGCCAAATGATGTTTTGAGAAAGAAGTGCGTGCCTTCCACTATGATCCCGAGAGCTCAATTTTCAGTAGCGGTGTCAGGTCTGACGCAGACTCAAGAATGAGTTCAGCCCATGTAGCCATGCATCACACCAATCAGCAGATGATTAGATGATAATAATGTGACTCACAGGCCTTTTCAAAGTCCCATACTTTAACAAACACTCACACATAGCTATCAGCTATGAAAACAAGTTGTGGTGTGATACGAAGCGTGACTCCGAAACTGCACGGCCCATTTGTCGCCTTAAAATTAATTTAGAAACTAATTGTGGTGAATAGTTCAGGAAAATATAACAACATTTCCAGAGCAGATGCCGTGTTTTCCCACATTGAGGTTCAGAAACGAAGACCAACAACAGCCCAGCTAGTGGTGCATTCCCGCGGACAGGTGTAGGGAAGAGTTTATGTTGAGGGAAAGAAGGAACTGCTGGCCCGTTACTGGACAGCTAATTCATCAATGATGTTATATGCTAGACAATGCTATTATCCTGAAGGACTAACACTAAAACTTAATGATGAAACAGCTTGTGGCAGCAATTAGCCCATTATTCACAATATTAAATATAATGAATATTATTCACAATATTTAAAAGGAACACCTTGACATTTTGGGAAAAAAAGAAGCATCCTCGGCATCGAGTCAAATGAGAAGAGGATCAACTGCAATGTTTAAAGACTAATCAATCAACCAACATCAGGCTATAGCCAGCAACTGGTTAGCTTAGCTTAGCATAAAGACTGGAAACGGGTGGAAACAGCTAGCCTGGCTCCATCCAAAGGTAACAAAATCCATCTACCAGCACCTCTAAAGCTCACTAATTAACACTTTATATCTTGTTTGTGCAATCCATACCAAAATTACATGCTGTGGTGTTTACAGGTGGTCATGTGGCAGACTACTTCTTATCTTCTTTCAAAATGGATGCCTAGTTACATTACCAATAGCTGTTTAAATAGTTTTAATACTTTTCCACTTTAATTTTCTTTTTAATCCTGCAAAAGTAACACCATGTAAGCCCCAGAATTACTACTGTCACTTGATTTTTTGAGTCTACTTTACTTCACGCTCTTGTGCGTCTCCAAAATGTCCTCCACTTCCCCCACCAGCCATCGCAAACTCTGAACTGTTTAGACTAGCTTGGACTGTATGTATGACATACTACTCTCTTGATGAACAGTGTCCAGATGCTGCAGAGGTGCACACGGCGATCACGCAACAGATCTACTGCACGGAGATGATCCCTCAGAATGGAAAACCTCCGTGTCCACCTGCCATGCCCGAGTCATAACAGCATAACTGATTCTGACATGTACAACACAATGAAAATTTCTACTGGTTCCTCTGGTTGAGGAGGGTTCAGGGGGGAGCCATGTTGGACTCCCACACTCCCACTAACTGCAGCGGGGGGCAGAGGTCAGAGTGTAACTAACAGCCACCTAAACAGACATCACATGAAACGGGACGTAAAGTATCGTTCAAATGTTTCCATTCCACCCACTCATATCTACATCCATACCTCCCCCTCCATATCACTAAATGAGTGAGGGGGGGGGGGGAAGAAATCACAGGACTCCAAAGACAGCTGCAGCTTATAAGGAATGTGAGGGGCCTCAGCCAAGAGAACAGGCAGGGAAACCATACCATATATGGCAACAGAGGCAGAATCTAATTTTTATCAATGAGGAGAGCGGGCATGAGAGTGGCTTAACGTGCAAAGGTTGATCTCTCATCCTTGACGGTGTATGGTACGTGTTAGTTAGTGCCTTGCAAAAACGGCACGCAGGCAAACAGGCCTCGAAGTGTCTGTCTTCAAAGGGGCGTCCTTAAGCCGTGTAAAGAATGGGGGGAATCTCAGCTTCCAGCACGTGATTGCACGAAGGTGTGGACGCTGAAGTGTGTCTGCTGATTAATTTATCGTTCCACTTCTAACTCTCAAACACTCAAAGTTTAAGAACACTCGCAGCAACGTAGAGGGGAAATACAAAGACACAACAATGAAGACTGCATAAATTCATCTTTTAAAAACCTCATCATATCCTAAATGAATTTCTGTCATGGTTATTTTCCAATATTCCAATATTCTCAGAAATATAATCTCTGTTTAACTAGCTCAGTGAAGACAGCACCATCCCAAAATCAAAGATAAACACCAAAGTCCTCCATACAGCAGGCTGCATATTTCTCATCCTAATACACCCCAGACCTGCTGTGATTTATCTTTAAGAGAGGGCCTCCTGAATGAGAGGTCAGAAAGGTAAAACGTAGTCAGCTCCCTTTAGCTGAGTAGAATAATACCCCACATCTTATCTGCCTCTCCCCTCAGTCTCGAGCCCTTTGAAGGACCACCGAGGCTTTTTTGGTCTAACTAAAAAAAAAATGACTTGGTGCTCAGAACCAAACCACAAGCCCAACACAGAGGCCTCACATATAACAGCCGAAAGTTCAGAACTGTTTACAGTAGGACAAAGATTTTTTTCTGCAGCTGCTTGTGGGTTTGATTTATTTGCTCTCCTCGTGTGCTTGTCGAGCCTTTTCTGGAGAGATTTCCCAATATATCCATTAGTGACTCTTTATGGTACTTTATCCATTCTTTTTTATTTTCAAAATTTGAACTGCAATTAAAGAGCAGATAGTCAGTGAGTCAGAAAAACTTTAACTCCAGCACCACTGTTGCTGAATGTAAGAGAAATGGGCTGTGGTGACAGGTACAGAAATGAGTGCATGCAATTTTGGAGATTCACAGCTGCAGCCTCACTGTGATCTTACCCAAAAGAGATGGAGTGCATTCTTAACTTTGTCTATAGAAGCAGACCTTTCCACTTTTTGAATTCTCACCTTTGTGTCGCCCATGCTCTCCGACTCCGACACCTGGTAGGTGAGGTCCGTCTCCTCGAAGCCTGTGGCACTCATGCGCTGGTCCGTGGAGGGGTCAGAGCGTGGTGGTGAGTCCGGCGAGTTGAGGCATGTTTGGATCAGGGCTTTGCCCGTTTCACTGGTGATCATTGGCTGGAGTTTGCGGGTGGCAAAAGTGTAAACGTGACCAGTTTCACTGGCCACAAGCAACAGAACCTGGGTTCCCGTCAGGGTGGAGAGTTCATAGGCCTGGGAAAGAGAAAGAAGAAAGTGTGAGTATCTGATGGAATGAATGGTCCTTTCAAACATCATGTATGTATCGTTCACCAAATTAGGGCTTGGATTACCTTCATACACATACACCACCATACACAAAGTAATCTCAACGGAGGAGGGACTGTAAGAGATTCCAAAGATGAACCTCTAGGAAAAAAAATTCTCAAGCCAAGAAAACTTTGAGTTACTTAACGTAATCCCCAGTTCTTTGATAACGGAGTGAGGTGTTTCAAAATACCCCTGTGGTGAACTCTGACGTATAGCACAAATGAAGCTAAAATAACATGAGATAAGGCTCCCAGAATAGAGAGTGTGATATAGCTGAGAGACTGATTGCAGCAGGGGATTGGCTTGCACAGGCAGGGGGAGTGGTAGCACTCCTGACGGCGGAAACGAGGAATCATTCTTAACACCAGAGGTAGCTGGCTGTGAAACGTGAGGCCACCATCACGCTCTGCCTGCCTTGTCATTCATTATACAGCATGCAGACAACAATGAGACTCAACTTCATCTCTCTCTCTCTCTCTCTCTCTTTCTCTCACACACACACACACTCACACACAGCACTCAGAGTGAACTCCTGAGAAGGCCTTTTTATCTAAATGAGTCATCAGTTATGTGGAGGATGCTTCTGGTGCTATGAAGGCACAGTACCATTACCATCACCTTGGTGCACATAGCGCAGCCGGAGCTAGCTGATAGATGTGCAATTGTAAGCTGGAGCGTAATACTCTGTCAGACGGAGCAAAGAGGAGGAGACAAATCACATTCAAATTAAAAGGATTTTATTGAGCCGTTATAAAACTGTGCATTCACCATAGTCTACTGCATCATGCTCACTGTTCTTAAACACTATCTTCCTTATAAGTCCCATCAGTCCAATCCTCTATAAATGGGCATGCTGGCTGAAGCTGACCACATAATTGACTTTTGTGTGTGATAATGTGATGACAGAGAACAGAAAGGCCAATGATGACCAGTGACTGCTATAAATGTTCAATGCTATACTGTGTTTATTACACCTGAACACTTCAAACTTCTATAATGTCGAGCTATTCTATGTGTAATGAAGGATAGTGTTGAAGGAACCTCTGGCTGGTTGTATAATTCACCTTACCCAGTGCTAATACAGCCTTTCAGAGGCAGGTAATGAACTACAGCTCTAGTCACCCTCGTCCACTGTGTCCCTTGATTGGCTGTGCAGCAGCTACAGAGGGGTGTCTAACAACAGAGTCTGATGTTTGGCCTGCGTCCAAGACAGAGAAGGACTAATTTGTCAACTTAAGTGTGCTAGGTGGCGGCACAAACTAGACCTACACAATGCTTTAATAAGTTTCCTTGCTCTGCTGATTTTCTCATAAATATTCATGACTGCAGGGTGTGTGTGTGTGTGTGTGTGTGTGTGTGTGTGTGTTGGGGGGTCAGCTCCAGCTGTAATTGGTTCCTCTGCAACGTGCAAATTTCTCGTCGAGCCTATATATCACCTAAAGAAGGAGCAAAAGACACACTCACAAGCGCTAACATGGATATATACAGTTGTGAAATTCAAAGATGACAAAAAAACAAAACAGAAACAAAACAAGGCTTGTTATCCATGTGGCCTTATTTTTCAAATTTCGTCTTGTTGTTGTTTGTCTGATGTAGCTAGATCATTAGTCCCAAAGTCATGAGTCTAAACAGGCACTAGTTTAAATCCCTCAACAACATCTGTTGGAGTGACCTAAAGCAAGAGTGCAATATAAGGGTGCAAAGTCAGTAACTGTGGCTTGCAGGCACCGGAAGTAGTGCTGAGACAATTAGTCTAGAATGTAATTGGCTGATTGACAGAAATGTATGTATGAAAACAGTTTTGACTGCATTCCTAACTGCAGGCCCTTTTCATTTCAGTCATGTCCAGGGCTGCAACTCATGATCATTTCCATTATAGATTAAATATTAATTTTTGTGATTAATCATTAATCCAAGTCCAAGGTAGAGTCTTCTAATTGCTTATATCTTCTGACCAACTGTTTAAAATAATGCATTCAAAATTATATATATATATATATAAAAAAAAAAAAAAAAGTGACAAATCTTCACATTAAAAAGCTGGAGCCACTGATCATTTGACAAATAATTAACAAAAATGTTTGTTGATTAACTTTTGGTCGATCAATTAACTGACCAATTGTGTCAGCACTAGACTTGTCAAGGTACGCAAGAAAAGCCAATGTGTAAATAATAACATTAGTAATGACTACATTCAATTTGGGTAAACCAGTTTCAGAGTCCTGGTGTTCTGCATGCCATCTCACTCGCATAGGTTTTTGTGAAACCTAAATTGAATGGAACCACTATTAATGTTGTTAGTTACACTTGTGCTTTTCTTGCCATGACAAGTCAACGCGTCTCCCATAAAAAATTGTTTATTGAGCATGGTTACTGCAAGAGTTCAAATGGAAACGTGCCCTTTTCTGGACAAATAATGGAACCAAAAACAGGAACCACCAATATTAATTGAGTAATCCTGTGAAACACTAATAATGCTGTATTGAGAAAGCGTTCACATGATCGAAGGCAGATAGGAGAAGAGAGGGCACAGACTTCACTCACCACATCCTTCAAATGAAACGAGGCTCATCCTTGAAACCGATTTGAAACCAGTCTACTATGAATCTTCCCACTCCACCCACCTGTCAGTTTCTATGATGGCTGACATAGTGTAGGCAACATTTTCAAAATCTCTATCCCCACAGTGTGTCAAATAGTGTTCATGTTGCCAAGAGCCTACATAAAGACACCCCAGTTTCCACGACAACAGTCTGGGATATATAAAATAAATTAATAAATTAATAAATTAAAAAAAAAAAAAAAAAAAAGGAGAGAGAAATACAAAAGAGTACACAGTACAGGCGCTTCAAAGTAACATGAGGACAGATAAACTCTTGCACTACAATAAAGCATGGCTTACAAGTGTTTATTTAAAGTCATAATGAAAGATAGCCATGTCTACAGCAAAACAACTGCTGTGGCTCTGGTCAACAGCTGACCTCATCTCCAAATAATCAACTTTGGATGCCTTGACGCCAAATGCCACATAGCAATACTTTATCATGACAGCGATTGTGTGGTTGAGTTGTGCATTTCCAGTGAAATATGGCTCGGTGCTGAACTTAGTAGACAGTACAAGGGCAGTTATGACTACCATGCAGCAAGTTGTGCCATCTTTAATGACAGCTGCTTGTCTGTCAGACCGGACAAAACTAAAACAAAACTGTATGAGGCTTGTACCACAATGTACACTGCCATAATGCATGCACAGACAGTCCCTGCATTCTCTCTTCTGTTTGAGTGCTCTTTGACTGTCCTCTGATTTGGGTCAGCTGTTGGCACCTACAGGCCCGCTGCTGCTCATTACCACATGGCTGCTGCCTGTAAGCAAAGCCCTGCTTCACAGTGGCAGAGGGAACAGCCTGTGCACTGATGGCTACCGATGGAAACCACCTCCGACGGTTCTAGGCCTGTCAGTCAGTTTACTAAGGTGTTAGGCTATGTGTGTATGAATTAGTCTGCTGGAAATCTGTGTGTGTGTGTGTGTGTGTGTGTGTGTGTGTGTGTGTGTGTGTGTGTGTGTGTGTGTGTGTGTGAGTGAGAGGCCATGTGTGTGCCATAGCTGGGGGTGGGCATGGTCATAAATAGATTTGTCATTTGCTCAAGTTTATTTAAAGCCCGTGGCCTGTCATAAATGCTATGACATCCTCACATCCAGTCAGTTTGTGCCACTATTGTTTGTCTTTTGAGAAAGAAATTGAAATTAGATTTACTGCAGCTCATTAGTTTCTGGTGGTTATTATAATTAACAATACAAATGTTCCAACAGGTGTTCTGATTATACAGGTAATTATGGTGTAATCTACGACACTGTTTTCCATGAAGTAATGAACACAAAGCGCCATAGATTATACTGCAGTATTTGTAGGCCAAGCAACATCTGAGTGACACTCTAATCAAATGTTACGTAGTTGGATGAGATCCAAAGGCAATCATTTGACTCACCTTTTTCATAATACCCGTCTTCCTCTTGCTGAAAGTCGTGTAGCGTCTCAACTTGTTGTCAATAAATTCCATCTTTATCTTTACGCGCCCACGTGTCTTCTTTCCCGGCTTTGCCCCGGCGACCCCTCCGGGCACCATGCCGTAACCTCCAGGAGGTACTCCCACCTCCTGCCCCGTCACCGCAGCTTCCATCTCCCCTCTCTCCCGCTTCACCCCTCTCCTGCTGTCCCCGAGTGAACCCACGGGGTCGTCATCATCTCCCGAGTCCGAGTCATTATCCGAGCCGCTGCAGAGCGGAGCACTCTCTCTGTCCGGGTCGAACCGGGCTCCGTGAGGCAACACAACTCCCGTGTTCAACCCCACCATGTTTCCCTGGACGGCGGTCTGTAGAGGTGTCACCCCTGTCCCGTTCCCCGGTCTCGTACCTCTCGGACCCCCTGGACCATTAGCCCCCAGCATCCCGATGGCGTCTCTTTCCCCCAGTCGCCCGGCAGCACCAGTGCTGTCGCTGACCCCAGCTAAAGCTTGCCCTGCCCTGACCAAAACGGGACGGATCCCGCTACCAACAATCCCCGAACCGTGTCCTGTGGTACCCCTGCCTGAAGCTGACCCGTTTCCAGATGGTGCAGATCCAACCTGGCTCGGTAACATTCTATTTACTGGACCGAGTCTCTAAACACCAGCCAAAGAAGCTGGAGCGCGTTGTGTCGTAAGTGACTGATAAAACACACACACGCCTCGGCCACAAAATGTAAACAAACCAGGCCAGGAGATAGTTTGGAGACTCCAGGAAATAACCGAAACAAACTTTCGAAAGTGATGCTGCCCCCAAAACCTTCAACCCCGGCTCAGCTGGTTCACCCTCCTCCTCTATTTCCAAAACTCTGAGCACTTTCTCAAAAAGGAAAACGCGAAGAACGCCCGCGATGCGGCTCCGCCATGTTGCGTAGTCCGCATTGTGAACCGAAAGTAACGCTACTGTAGGCCTGCTAATATCGATTTATCTATTTTTACTCATTCAGTGTCACAATATCTTTCTTCCTGTGGTTCAGAAATGTATAAAAATGTCTAATTTTAGAACGGTGTTTACGACAGCGGAGTAATATTACAACCGAGGAACTACTTCCCGCCTTATAAAGAGATACAATGTTTCCTTATTTGGTGCTGTCTCTCCTTATTTGGTGAGTCACAGCGTCGCCTATCGATTGGCTGAGGATTATCTGAGTAGCGCTGTCATTGGTCAATAAGACTCACTCATTAGAATAAATACCAAAATGGTTGCGCTACTGACAACGTCACAGTGGACAAGCAGAGGCACCAAAATAACAGAACATCCAACTTTTTATTCCCCACAGGTTGCGCTATGTCATAAACCCATGTTTTCCCAAAGTTTTTATGCCAGAATATCTTTTTATACATCACTGCTGGCTGAAGGTCTTGAGCTGATTCTGTACTGTGTTATAGTTAGTAGATATAGCCTATGTATAGGCAAATCCAGACAGTCAGATGTGGCTACTTAAGGTCAAGGATTATTCTTACAATCAAATGTGAAGGTCTGTTGTGTCTGTTTTTATTTTTTACTTTAACTAATCTCTTTCCCCTGCAAAAAAGTAGAATATACTCACCTATCACACGGTATTTACGTTGAAGGTTAAACCTATATCAGACTTTCTCAAGAATTGCAACAACACTGTTCAAGCAGAGCCTATAATTATTTGTAATGACTGTCTTTGAAAGAAATGTATATGCAAGTTGTATTAAACAAGTAGCTGTGCCACGTACCAATTCTAATCCTGCATAGTTTTTACAGCAGGCCGTTTTCACAGCAGACCTTACAACATAGTAGGAAAAGCACAGGTGTTACTAATAACATTAAAGATGGCTCTGTTCTATTCAAGTGTCCCAGTAGTGTACGTCATTACAGTGAGCGCAGCATACACACCATATTGAAGCAGCTAAATAAAATTCAGCCATTTATCTTATTTACACCTATTCTTTTCCTACTAACTAAATCTTCTGTGAGACTGACATGTGAATTGAGCTATGCGTGTGTCTGGCAACTGATCTGATAGTACTTAATGATGCAATAAACCGCCACCCCACTGGTACTCCAGGCAGGTTAAAACAAATGCCATGTATTGTGGTATTTGAAAGTTTCTCATCCAAGATTTGTTGGAAAGATGCGAGGAGGATATTTATTGAAATATAAAGGCTTTTACAGGAGCTCACTAAAGTGTATATGCACCTGGAAGAGGTTATTATGGTATCCCAATACTGACTGAGTTGACGTTTCTGAGACTTAACCTCGGTTTTTCATAAAACTATGCACATGACAACACACATCGAATGACTGCTGTCATTATAGGTTTTGAGGCTATGAAAATCAGTTTTCTCATTGTCTGTATCAATGTGTGAAGTTGAGCCTCTTCATCCATCACTATAAAGCTGCAGCACACCAACCAGGTGCAGCATAGGCTACAATACAGGGGAAATTCTTATCAAAATTTAGAGGAGGAGACCCATGATGCCTCATAATCAATGATGACCTGCTGAAGTTGCCTGTGGACAGATAAAAGCTGACATTTTAAATAATGACATTTATCAGATGAAAGTAGAACACTGTCACTGACACAAGACAGCATGGATTCATAATGGAAGTATCTTTTGCAGCTATAAAAGGCTATGTTATCCTATTAAACTCTAAACATAATTATGTGAAGAAAAAAAAAATTGGCAAGCTTTTGGGGTCAGGTTTTAAAGACCTACAGAAGTACCACCCCACCCTCTAGTGGTTAATCTGAAAACTCTTTGGATTTCCTACTACAAAGAAGGGCTATGACTTTAGGTGCTCTTACAAATAACAGCCCACATCAGCTATAAACTGCATAGTTTTTATTACTTGTGACCCTATTAAAAGGGAGGTTCTCAGATTAATGGTGTACTTACACTCAGCTGTTGTTACACACAATATGAAAATCTTGTTTCAACTTGTATGGAGGTAGGTGAACATTTTGTCACCTTTGTTATTTTTACTGAACACAGTATTGCGAGGTAATGTAGTTTCAAGCAGAAGCAATGATGGAAACACTTCAGTTGGCTAAGAAGTAGTAACATTTTTAAAACGAATGAAGCAAACAAACACATTTCCGTTATCCTTTTCACAATATTTTGGTTTTATGCGTTTCAAAATGTTTGCAACTGCATTAGCACATAAACTTGGGCTAAAGGGAGTGTTCAGTGCGATTCATCTCAAGCAAGCTTAAATTATTTGAAAGTTCAGTTGGTTTCCATACCGAACTTACCAGGGTAGAAGAAAAAAAACACCAAAAAAACACCAAAAAACTGTCACGGATGTGGTTCTTGAAGCTGCATTGCCAACTGCATTAGGAATGACAACACAATGGGTAAAAACACTGTGAACCTTTATTGACAGCAGCATGTATACTTTTGTATATATCTGTGATTACTGTGAACATTTGCTGAAGCAGATAAAAAAAGAGGTCTAGGTGTGAGTGCCTAGCATTCATAAAAACAAAACATTACACTAAAAACAACGTATAAAAACAAGTTCATAAACAAAGGCCATTGCATTTGATTAGATAATGTAAAAAAAGAGGGAAATAGTTAAGATAATCCTTCATTTACCAGGCACTTAAATGAGTTCTGGTGACCAGCAGTCACTCTTTTGACCTCCTTTGTACTTTGTGTTAGCATATTCAGCTGGTTACCAGACTGAACGCACACGGAGATGGACCATGAGAATGAATACATAGCATCAGAGAAGTACCTTTCTATTATAAACATAGTTAAAAAAAAAAAAAAAAGACAGGACCTTCATCATAAATAAACAGGCGCCTGCATGTCCTTCTACACAACATGATAGAGATAAAGAGGGATATTCTTTTAAGTGAAGTTAGTGCATGGCTTCTACATTATGTACACATTGCCTGGTGTGATGGTCCACTTTGCAGCATTGCACAAAACAACTGGACCGAGAGGGAAATTGTGATTGGACCTCTGAAGAAATTATGTTGCGGATTAAACAGTGATAGGCTGTATCCCTGCAACTGAGACACCATGACATTAATGTGGTATAATGGGTATTCTTACCCAAAGGTAGTGACCAATAAGCACCTTAAAGTTAATACAAAAACAGAACACACTCATAAAAAAAAAAACAAAAAAACATACAAAGCCCACACTAGCACAATCTCATCCATTCATTATATTCCTTGGCTATAAACTTGATCTTTTTTTTTGTTCCTGAATTGTTATCATAACATGGATGACTTTTTCCACAAGTTTCCTCACGACAACAAACCTTCATACAAACCCCATTCCTCTTCCACTTTGAACGTACATTGTAGCATGGGAACAGTTCAGTGGCGCGCACACACACTCACACACACACACACACACCGAAGGATGGTGGTGGGTCCCTGGTTGTCAGAGTAGCTGTGTGTCTCCTCCAGGATTAGGGTGGCAGACTCAGGATGCAGCTGACTGGATTTTAAGTTCAAGCAGACCAGCTGAAACAATCTCACTCAACACACTCCTAAGTGGAATATGATAGAATATTAAAGAAGCATCGACGCTCCACTGAAGTCACATTATATCCCACTTTCCCTTCAAGATTCTTTCTAATTAATGAGAAAACACTGAGGACTTATCAGAGCGGTGAACCTAAATTTCAAGGGGTTTTCCTAAAGTTCTGTCCAATAACTTTTATTTGATCAGAGCCAGTGAAAGCAATGTAACTAAAATCTCTACAAAGCAGTTGGAAGTTTAGGCGAGTGCGTGTGTGTGTGGAGGGGTAGAGGCACTGAGGTTGTGAGGCTCCGTGAAACAGTGTCTCTGGGACAGAGCGGCTGCAGACAGGCAGGCAGGGTCACAGTGGAACCACAGACAGGGACAGGAGGGGAGGGTCATCCATGCTGCGGTTAAGGCAAAGGTAAACTCCTGGCACTGCTCACGAGAAGCCATCCACACATATGCGAGTGTGTTTCCACTGATATAGCAAAGAAGTCTTATCCACACAGCCATGTTTTGAAATGCATATAAAAAAAGTGTTTTCTCCTCAACCTTCTTCCCTGAAATGTGTGAGACTAACATCCAGCATTCCTGTCTTTCTTTTGGGGAAGAGATGTTGGTAAAAGTTCCCCTCTCATGTGCGGTTATGGTTGTCTCAGACTTTGCTGTCAGAGGGTAGCTCTCCCAGGGCGTGGACGATATCTGTGAAGGAAGGGCGCTCTTTGAGACTTAGCGCCCAGCAGCGCACCATTAGCTTGTAGATTTTGGAAGGACATCCGTCTGGGATGGGAAGCTTGAGCTTCCCTGCCTGCAGACCTAGAGGAGTGGAGGATAAGCACAGAGAAGGCGGTTAAACCAAATCAGAAACAAGGAGACGAGGATGTTGACTGAAAAAATCCTTGTTTGGAGACACAAATGTGTCACCTCTCTATTTTACATTAACTGACAATTCAAACAAGTGATTCACCAATAGCGATGTTTTCTCAGGAAAGAGCTTCTCATGTTGTTTGTTGTCTGCTGAATCAGAACCTGGACTAAAAATACTGACCTTCCAGAACCTCGTCATCACTGAGTTTGGTATGTGGCATTTCCCCATGACTGAACACTTCCCACATCAGCACTCCAAAGGCCCACACATCAGACTTGGTGGAGAAGTCGTCCTCAAACACAGACTCTGCTGGGAGCCAGCGCAGTGGGATCCATGCCTGTCTGTAGTGGTAGTACTCACTACATACAAGCACACAAGAGAAATGACAAGGAGATGGAAACAAGATGATTAGCCAGATGAAAGGCGAAGAGATGTCCCAGAATTCACTTATTCATTCTACTGTAATTGATGTTTTGAGCGTGGGATTATTATTATTATTTTCTGACAGACCTGTTGTAGACGTCCTTGCTGAGGCTGAGCGATGACACTTTCACGCGCCTCTGACTGTTGATCAGACAGTTTCGAGCGGCTAAGTCTTTGTGAACGAAACGATGATTGGACAGATGCTCCATCCCATGAGCCACCTGGGCACAGATGGAAACCTGAAGAGGAAACAGCAGAACATAGAACAAAGGAACTGTTATGGTAATGTGACTTTGAAAATAAGTTTAAAATGGCAGCAGAAATTAGTTAGCTCTTATTTGAAAAAAACTCCTCTTGTTGCCGGGCAACCTGACAGTGACAACAAGACTCCAAGAAATAGTCATAACCCCACTAAAACCACTACTTCTCATTTTTCTTTCTACAAAGAAGGTATTCTGTGTTAATTCGTGAGCTTTGAAGGTGCTGCTAGGTGGATTTTTTTTTACCTTTTATTTACCTTTGAAGGGTTCTAGCTTTCTGCTTAAAATACAGACAGACTGGTACTGATCTTCTCACCAAAAGTATTTTCTAAAATGCCTAAATATTGCTTTAAGGGAACATGAGCTCACAAGGAATGGGAACAGCACAACTCGTATTATAATATATGCCTAAACTGATTAATTTATATGTTGTATTATTTGCACGGCAGAAGGTGAGCAGTATGCTATGGGTTGTCAATCATGGTGCGACACTCAACACTTACTTTGGTCTTGGTGCTGATAGGCTGAGATTTGACCTTGTCATCTTTGCTTTTGGAAATTCTCAGGAACTGCTTAAGGTCTCCCTGGGATGATGAAAGCAAAAACAGAATGCGTTACATCAGGCAAAAAAATAAAACAAAACATCATGATACATGTGTGCCAGGTTCTGCTGCTGTGTAATTACCAGGTCATAGTACTCTAAGATCATGTAGTGGGGTTCTGCCTCCCTGCAGAGGCCCAGCAGGCGGACGACGTTGGGGTGGCTGAGCTTGGCAAACATTTCAGCTTCACGGCGGAAGTCGAGCTGGAGCTGTTCATCTCTGGTCTGGAGGCTCTTCACCAGCACCACCGTCTCCTCCTCGCTCTCCTCGATACCCTTAGCCTTGGATAGCAACACCTCGCCAAACTCCCCTTTACCTGTGTAAACATTCACCCACCACAAAGCACATGTCAGAGCAGATGCTCAGCAATCAATGTCACACATCTTGTTTTTATATGGTGAATAGCCCGGACGCACTATTACATTGCAGCTTTAAGGTCAGGCCATTTCATTCTCAGTTAATATTTGCAAAACAGAATTGTTTCAACAAGTCTACCTAAAGTAGTGATGGTTTGTAGGTTTGCTCGTGGAAAGTGGAGCTTATCGTTGTTGATGTGGCTGTGGCGTTTCTCCGTTGTTGCAATGGTACCCATGTTGGTGAGGGCCACCTCTTCCTGGATCTCAGTGGTGGTGTGGCCATTCTGTTGAATAGCCCCGCCTGATGAACGCAACACACACACCCCAGGGTCAAAGGCCATACACAGTGCAAATCTCAATGGATATTGATCTAAGGTGAGTGTTAAAGAAGCTCGAGCACAGACGATGTTTAGAAATTACATTGAGTACACATTGAGACAGTGTGGGATGTTGAAAAAACAAAAAGACAAAATGGTGTCTGCACATATGCCACTATTGCTCTGTCCCAGTTCCATACTGCATACAAACTCTGTACAGTATGTGCTTTTTATTAACAAGGAGGTTATATTTCCACCCACATTTGTTTGTAAGCAACACTATGTAAAAGTACTGAACTGATTTGCGCAAACCTGGTGAGGGATGGGTCTTCGGCCAGGGAAGAACCACTTAAAATTTGGTGCTGATGTGGTTAAAAAGGTGGACCCAGAATTTGTTTTATCACTTTCTTTAACACACGGTGAGATTTTTCAACATTTTTGTCATGTCTAAGGAAATAATGTTTGGATCCTGATGCAAAAAAATCAGACATATTTATGAGTTTGTACAATCTGAAGCAGATCCAGATGATCATCTGGATCTGGTGGAAGAAAATGCTTGGTCTTGGCAGAAGTATGTGCTCTACTGAGTGTCATTCTAGTTCATCTTCAAAATATACAGTTTGTAGTTACACTGTCAAATGTAAATCAAACTGCGACTTTGGACTACCAGTTCAAACTTCATAAAGAGAAAGCAAATGTTTTTCCAAAATAAAGAAGTTGGAAAAGTACTTTGTTGTGTTGTGTAATGTTCCAAGAACTTTTCCACCATCATCCATAAACAGTTTTAATGTTTTGAAGCTGTGAGCAGCTTCTCCATAACGCACTCAAAAATGTCAGAAAAAAGTATTTTGTATGTATATCATATATGTTTTGAATATACTGAATTCTGCTCAGAGACGGTGTGTAGGTTGGAACAGAGACACAGCTGATGTCTCATCAAACTAACATTTTATATGTTAAATGCAACACCCAGGATTAACACTAGATGGCAGCAAATATCCTAAACTTCTCAACAATGCTTCAAAACACATGAAGTTGTGGGAATATCAACTACTAACTTAACCTTCCCTAACTGTCTACCCACAAATTCCTTCACTTTCTCCTCCATCTCTCAGTCATACCATTGAGACACTCCATCTCTGGCTCCTCTCCGTCCTGGCCTTTCTGCAGTCGTTTGGCGTTGCGTCTCTTTTTGCAGTAGAACATGAGACCCAGCACCACAATGATATAAGCCACAGCCGCTCCCACCGACAGGCCGATGGTTTGGATCATCTTGTAAGGAGCCCTGTCCTCATCCTCTTCACTGCCATGAACTGGTTTGTCTGCTGGACACAGGCACTAGTTATGCACTGAAAAAGTACTTGACGTGTTGTCAACACATCACAACCTTTAATCAACATAACATATTCTGTTACATCATTAAACACAACATTTTGTTGTTTTAGAAGTATTTAGCATTTAAGCTAATTTTTTTTCCAAAAACAGGCGCTTTGAAATAAAAGCTGCAAGAGTGAAAAAGTAGATGCAAATATGCAGATCATATTCTTTGAATAAGACATGGTTTTCCATGTTACAGATCCATGAGAGTAATGATTTGAAAAGTTTAACCTTGTCCCTTCCTTTTTAAGCTTATAAAGCCTATAAAAAGGAAATTTTCCTGAGTTCGCACAGTGCTGTGCTGTCACGCTAACCCTGACAAGCCTTGAGAAACAACTAAATTCAATTGTCTCCTACTTTGAACTAATCTGGAATTCTGTCCTGCTACTAAATTTGTTGATATGGGACACCAGTACAAGTGTGTGACTGTAATTTTCAGCTTCAGTCAGCACATAAAGAGCCGCAGTGTATGAAGCGTTATTAGATCTAACGTCTGCCCATTCCTATCACCTCAGTGACAGCCGTGGCGTCAGAGATGTGGCCATGGTTATTAACCTGTCAAGATGGATGACATGCAGAGGGTGAAGGTTTAATTAATACTTTCATCCTAAACTTGTGATTGTGGCTTATGCCTCATGTGTGCTCCTTTGTTCCTGATAAAGGAAACTTGTGTAAATATGTTTTTGTGTGTGTGTGTGTGTGTGTGTGTGATAAACTTACCCACTACATACAACTGAGCCACACGGTCTTTGATGCTGCAGCTGTTTCCGGCCACACAGGTATATCTGCCTGTGTCATCTGTAGTCACATCTGTAATCACCAAGGAGCCATTGGGCATCTTCTGGAACCTGGAAGACAGAAAGGTCAGCAAAGATGAAGGTGGAGATCTGGATGTCAATTCACAGCAAACAAGATGGGAAGAGTAGAAGGAGGCCAGGAACATTCTGAAATTCACAGTTTAGCTGCACAAACTTCCCATACATCACTTCTTTCAGTCGATGAACGCAAGCTATTCATGAGCAGATGGCCGTTTGTGAGATTTGACTATTAGCATAATCAACACCCCGAAAATTGTTATATAAGGACGCCTGTTGCACTCTGTTTGTGGGCAGGTTTCATTCACAAAAATTTTAAGATTAGAGAGGCACAGATTCAGCTGTGTCAATAGTGATATTAGAGGATTCTTAACAGATTAGAAAACATTATTAGTACAGCTGTCAACTGAGCAGCGCTGCACTGTGGCAGAAAGAGAAGAGAATGGTTTGACATGAAGTTAGAGCCTGAAAAACATCAGCAAAGCCAACTTAGACAGGAGGCAGTCGAGTGGATATGTGACAGTCACAGAGATGGACAACAGAATATTACACTGCTCATGTAGGTGATGTTACACTGTCAGGTGTTATAATGACAGATGTTCACATGGACAGTGACCAGCCTAAAAACCCTGAGGCAGCTGTTGGAATGAGACAACTTATCTGACGACTGAAATGTACAAGCTGCCGTGCCAAAATATGCCAATACATATAAAAAACAAACAAAACTTTCAGTAAATTGCCAAGCCAATGACATGGTAATTCAAATATTATTATTAGTCTTTATTTTGGTTGACTTTGGAAACACATTTAAACTCCAATTAATTCACATTAAGGCATTAAACCTGTGAAGATGTTTTTATGTCCCTGTGGAGGGAGGCAGGCATCTGTTCGTGACTTGTGCAACTGGTCTCAACCAATTTTGTTCACACTTGAGAGAAAGCATTACTGGTTCTCTTAAATCCCTCTTTCATGCCACTTAAGAGCAAATCTGTTTGCACGAGACGTTCTTGCATAAGGCCCATTGTACTCAGGTGTGTAATACTATATTAGCACAAGCTAAATCTACAATGAATGCACAGCAATGAAACTGCATCAATTCTCTTTGGAACCTGTAATTACAAACTGTAATCCTAATACACAACGTCTGAGCTGCACAGAAGTGTCTCATGTACCTCCAGTTCTTGCTGATGTCCAGCGTCTTGTCTTTAACCATCCAGTGGATGTGAGGCTCGGGGTCGCCGGTGGCCTGACAGTGCAGGACGGCTTGGTGACCCTGGTACACTGTTGTATTCTCTGGCTCCACCTTAAAGCGAATGTACACTATTTGTGCACAAGAACAAACACATGGAGACACAAACAAGCTCATTAATACAAAACAACTGGGCCATAACATCTCATTTACAGACTGTGGTGACTGTGGTTAACATCCTCTCAGTTACACTCTACAGCCCAAAAGCAATTCATTACTGGGGTATAAAAAGACCGCCAAGCACACAATAAATGCTGCTGCATTTGCCACTTGATGATAATGATCAATGACTGTCTCCTCATAAAACCACCCACAGAAGTACTGAGACCACAAGCACTTCTGATGTGGCACCGATCATTTATATGGTAGCGTGACCCTGACCCCTGAGTGAGCTGCTTACCGGCCACAGTGAGGGTCACCATGGCTCTGATCTCCCCCTGGAGGCTGTTGGAAGCGATGCAGGTATAGTTGCCGGCGTCGCTCCGTGTGACTTTGGTGAAGTGCAGCTGGCCGTTCCTCTGCTCCACGTGAGGCGGCAGCTCTCCTCCATCTACAGGGGGAGACAGAGAGACACACAGGGACGAGGGGGGTTAGCAGGGCTGTGTCTGTCTCTGCATGTCGAAGTCAAGTTAAATCGACTCCATCATGGCTAACGCAGATGAAGGGAGAAATGATCCATGATGATGAATCTTCCTCACATCCTGTACAGTGCAGATTTTGTACAGGTCTCCACATATTCCTTTGGAAACAGCATTAGTCACAAAGGAATGAAGTGTATTGCTGCTTTTCGGATGAGATATTTCCTTCAGAAACAGTCAATCCTTATCTTAGTTAAGATAGTGTGAGCTATGGTTAAGCCAGCGACGTGCACACCTGCTTTGGTCCAGCGGATGGTGGGGATCTCTCTGCCTTTAGCAGAGCACTGGATGGTGATCTCATTATCCAGCTCCAGGCACTGAGAAGGCTGGGGGGTCGGAGTGAACTTCAGCTTCTCTGAAACACAAGTCAAAACAATACACGCACATTACATATGTGGTAAACACAAAAGCGGGGAGCAGTGCATGTCAAAGCCTCTTTTGTGCAACTCACACTGCAGATGAAATGACACTAAGCTGATGCAAATCATGTTCAGACACATTCAGGGAAATGTGGCTACAGGCACACAGATCTGATGAGTATAACAAGTGAGGTCTATCTGAGGCTGAGATCACATTAACAGGGATTGGCCAGACAAAACACTGACATGCCAGGCCATCTATCACAGTAACTCTGTAGCAGCAGATAGGAATTTATCATGGAGGTAATGTGTTAAAATGGAGGCTGGAATAAAGCTGCCGGGCATGAGTCATATTTTACACCTCCGTGGGTGTCCTGCAGGACGCCCAGAGACACAACATGGACACACTCTTCCTATTTTAGGAAACCCGCACACTCATGCACACACACACGCCTACGGGCAAGACCACATTTGTTTTATATTTTCTCTCAGTGCTGTATGACTCATTATACCCTGAATAAGATTTCACTCATTACAAATTATCATTCAGTCAGTCTGGGGAATAACTTGAAATGTATAATCTACTGTAGATATTGATCAACCGAGTGATTCCCCCACAGCTTACCAAGCACAATAACTCTCGCTTGCCCAGACAGTCGGCCGCCGACAGTCTTGGTTTCGCAGCCGTACATCTGTCCATCATAAACTTCTACATTATTGATCCTGAGGGTGCCATTAGGAAACAACTTAAAACGAGAGTCCTGGGGGGGAGGAAAAAAGGGTGTTTTTTTAATTTTAAGTCAAATTCTGTTATATCACAAAATAATCTAAATCAATTGAGTTTTCCTGTCAGAAAAAAGACACACTGTGTGTGTTTGTGTGTGTGCTAACTCACCTCAGGTGTGATCATGATGTTGTTGCGGAGCCAGGTGACCTCAGGTTCAGGGTTTGCTTGAGCGTGACAGTGAAGGAAACCTGGTTTACCTTCCTCTAAGTAGCTGTCAAGAGGTCTTGTCACCCACACAGGGGCAGCTGTGGAGACACACACACACACAGAATACATTAACCAATCATGACATTTTACATTAACACATTCAGTATAAACAGCTGTTCTTCAGCTGCGTGGCACACCCTTGAAGGGATATGCAAAGTGTTAATGATAATGATAATCTTTGGCCTATTGGACAAAGACATCATAAATAAACCCTGTGGTAGATGTTCCCAGTGTTCCTACCTTGATCCTGAACATGAGTTATTATTTTATTAAGGAGTGATTCAATGAGCTATAAATTACCCAATCTTCTGTTACTTGTGTATTTTTTCAGCTGTAGTTCTACTGATTTGCCCTATTTCTAAAACTAAATCATGACATTTAAATTATGTAATGCTAAATTCCTATATTATGATAATAAAATAATGAATTGATTTATAGCGACAACTGACCACTAGCTGTTCTTCAAATCATTTAATCTGATTTTTCTCTCTCTGTCTTAAGTGGTTTAGCATTCTACTTCAATAAAGTTACGAAACTCATAACAGACAAATTTTAAAAATATAATATGGGTAAAGCTCCAAAAACACTGGTTCCTACATTTCCCATAATTCGCCCTGTCTTGTTGATGCGACAAAATTCTGTTACACAACAGATTTCACCAGAGTAGTTCGCCCTGTAAAACAAACTTAAATGTGTAAAATTGGTGGCGCCCCCCTTTAGAATGGACTGTGGATGACTCACTGGCCACAGTGAAGGTGACCTCCTGTGTCTTGCGTCCGGCCTTGTTCTGAGCCACACAGGTGTAAGTGCCTGAATCTCCCTCCTCTGTGGGACTGAAGACCAGGTCCAGGCCGTCCTGGTACACTCTGCCCTCTGTGGGGACCCGCTGACCTTCTCTCTCCCACCACACCTCGGGCTCAGGTCGACCGTGTGGGGGGCGACAGGCTACTCTCTGCAGGGTGTCTGCGGTGAAAACCTTTGACATCTTGGGCACCATGTCTTCTATCTCTGTAATGGAGAGCAGAGAGAGCAAGAGGATTTTCAGTGTGAAGGAACAATTTGAATGGTGAAATTGATTTCCATGTATGCAAGACCCTGATAATCATCAAACTGTCTTCAAAGCCAGCGAGGCATTACTGATTTTGAATTTCATGAGCGGCCCTGAGCACACTTAATTCCAACTCACAGTTCTGTTAACAGATTTCCTATCTTGTTAGGAAAGGACTTCTGATTTGAAGCACAGACCACAGTAATTAGAGAACAAAGCGCACAGTAGGCGAACTGAGTATATAGGTTGTTCTTAGTATGGGAATTAACTCGGGCCTGTGTGAGGTGGGTCATATCAAAACTGGCAGCCCTTATACAGAAAGTGGAATGTGATCTGTAGTCCAAAGACTCACAAGACCTCCCACTACTGTGTGGTTTAATACTGTGTGTCCCGAATGGAAGTCATTAATACTTTATTGGCCAACACTGCCCTGAAAGCTGGTGAGCGGTTACGACCTTCTACAAGTCTGAGATCTAAATCAATTAATGAGAACAGAAGAAAACACACATTTCTTAGCAGATGAAAGAGAAGTCGAGCTGGAAGATGGAGGGGGGCGCAGTGAAATGAATGAAGTGGAGCAATGATGGAGTGACTGTTTAAACTTGTCCCTAAATGCTGAATTCTACTGTGACACAATCCCCTATAATGCCTGCAGGGATTACCATCAGATTAAGTGAATTAAGGTATTTAAATGGAGCTGTGGTTCACTGGGTTAAAACTGCAGATACAGTCGTACCTCATTAATCCAAAACCCTTGGGGAAAAGGGGCTGTTTGAGAGGAATAAAGTGTTTGGGACACTGAAACGCATAGAAATTCCAGCCCTAAGCTTATCCAAAATATTTGACTTGCATGCACTTGCATTTCAAAATGCTGGCTGATTAGTAAGATGAGAAGATACTACAGCTTGTTCTTGCTTTAAGCTCCAGCAGCCATTTAAAAGCTGTTAAGTTCTTTTTGGCGTCAGGGTTGGAAAGGAAAAGAGGGGGCGCTGTTCTATGCAATATTAAAACAGCTTTGATGTGCCTCGACTTGCATATTACACTGTTTTTCTTGCATGTATCTGAATCTGACCTTTATGCACAACCACAAAGTTATATTTGTTATACCGCTGATATTTTTTGATTTCATAAACCTGCCCATCTGGAATTTATAATTTCTTCCTGGCAAGTTTCAACTAATGTTGGATAGAAATCATGGGGGGAATTCTAATGACATTAAACATTTAAACAAGCTCATAATTACACTGCTTGTTTGCCCATTTGAGTCCCTGTGGTATGTTATCTAATGTTACTTTTGCTGCTTGCTCAGCCAGGTGCTTTTACACTTCGGAGGAAGCTTGTTGAGCTAATCAAGCTTGGCACACAGCTGGTCTGTTGGAGGAAATAGTATGGAGGGAAGGCAGGAAAATGCTCCAGTGCAGTGTGTGTAGTGGATACAGCTGGGCCGGATGTCAATAAGGGGATGTGATTATCATCGGAGAGATCTGGCTCTAAGTGAAAGAGCCAGAAGAAGGAGGGAGGGGAGAGCAGAATGAGATGGAGGGCAGGATAAATATGTAACCCAAATGCCCCTCTCACTCTCAGATTACAGAATCACAGGTGTTTATCCGTCACCAGTTCAACAACTGCAAATTTGTGTGTGTGTGTGTGTGTGTGTGTGTGTGGGTGTGGGTGTGTTGTGTGTGTGTACCAGCTATGAGGAGGGAGGCCTCCAAAGGAACCTGGGATCCTCTTAGGCCACGGCCGACACATTTGTAGGTCCCTGTGTTCCTGGGTTTGACCTGCGTGATCAGCAGTGTGCCGTTGGAGAGCAGAATCACTCTGTGGAGAGGAAACAGATCAGTTTATAAATCTACATATTACGGCTTTCTCACAACCACTGACCAACAAACAATGTGTCACATATTACTTATACATAACAGACCAACAAATGTCACAGAATGTACTAGTGCAACTACCCCCCCACCAGATCTCACTCAGATGCCTTCTGCAAATAACTCTTAGCATTTGTTTTGGCCTGCCTGGAACAGCAGATGGAAATGCTCTGCCAAACAGGACAATACATGAGTGCCAGAAAATTTAGGCTATGTTTTAACAGAGGCCTACATTTTTATCCTTGGCATCTTACCTGACGCTATCTGAATTGCCCTGATTCACTAAACCCAAGCCATCTGCTGCTCCAAGTAGGTTGAAGTAAATGCTAAGAATTTGTTCATAGAACACAAAAAAAACTGTCCTAGTTAATTTTAAAAAGTCTTGTGCTTTAGGAGGCCCATCCTGATGGCTGGCCTCTGCCAGGCTGCAGGGAGTATCAGTGCCAGAGATGGACGGGATGAGAAGTAATTAAAGGCTGACCTTAGGCCAGCTCCAGGGATGACAGATAGGGAGCTGCAAATCCCACACAGCACAGAAATCTGCTCCACAGAGTGGACAAATCAACAGCTAGTCACTGCTGTGTGACAAAGTCATTACAGAGTTCATGGGGAAAGTGAATATGTAAAGCAGAGAGGAATAAGTTCAGGCAGTGCTGGATGCATTTGGGGTGCTGTATAATTCCTGAGAAGAGTTTCTGAAAGCAGAATATATCCAGGACTAAATGGCTCTGCAGTGGATTCCCTGAGAAGAAGTGATATTTCTCTGTCATCTCATCTCTCCTTCTCTGTTCAATAGTGGGAGGGAAATGAGCTTTGGGAGCTTGTGTATGTTTCCATGTGAGAAAAACCTAGTCTGTGGAAGATTACTTCACTCTGAGGAAATATTCTAAAATAACCACAAAACAAAATGAACAAAGACTGATTTTTCTTCTCTCAAGGCAATCATCTTTATAGCTACATGGATCCTTCACAGAAAGAATGGGTATGGTTTCACAGTTTTGCCTCCGGAGTTGGTATGACCCATGGGGCAGAATTTTTCTGTCTGCAAAAATAGCCTTGAGGTTAATGGTATTATATTTAGTTAGTTTCACACATATGAAAAACAATCCACATCAAATATTCACATAATCTGAGTAGGGTGTGTGTTTGTGGGGTCGTCTAAACAGTGCAGGTGCAAAACAGATGATATCCTCTGCAGAGCTGCATTCCTCTGGCATTATAATCAGCCCTGATCAATAAACACACGAAAGACAAGGCTGCCTGAAATACCTTAACCACAACTATGCCAGGTTTTTAAAGACATAGTCTGTGTGTGTGTGTGTGTGTGTGTGTGTGTGTGTGTGTGTGTGTGTGTGTGTGTGTGTGTTTTTAACCACACTTTATTATTCTTCCCCCTGCACTCCTGGTGCCGAGTCATCACTACCTAAGTGACCAAACCCCGCCTCCGACAGGCTCATTACACAAATGACTAACTATTGATATTGCACTCCTTAACCTCCCTCGCTCAGTGAGCACAATAATCACTTTACAATCGAAAACCAGGCTTTTACATTCCATGTGGAACAGGCTGCCTACAGACTGACTATGTATTACCATGAGGTGCTATGAACCCAGAGGGTATACTTGGCACGATGTATAGAAATTGGTTATTATCTAGTGCTTATGCGTTTATAAGGCACATGCTGGTAAGCTGATTGTAGCCAGAGGGGTTTTTCCGCTCAGTGCGTGAACACTGGAGAGCTGCAGAGTCTTTTCTGATAGGCTGGAGAGAAAGGCTGTGTTCCAGTGATGTATAGTAAACCGCAGAATAACTTTACGGTGTTCTGTTCCAGTAATAACATTCTTTAATGTGCAATTCATTCAGAGAGCTGAGAGCCCGACACAAGGTTCCACCTCATTGGGTTGAAAGGAATACCCGAAGCTGAAGCTTACATAATGGTAAGTGAGGAGAGGGAATGGAGTAGGGGCAGGATATGGAGGGAGAGGGGAGTTTGAGAGTGAGAGGAAGAACTGGGGGAGTTAGATGGATGATGAGAAGGAGGAGGAGGATCTAGCTCACAACGTACCGAGACTTGTTTGCCAGCAGCTCGTTTTCGTGGTACCACTCTAACGTGGGGGCCGGCACAGCGGTGAACTGGCAGTGGAACACGGCCTCCTCATTCTTCAACACCACCTGGTCCTCAGGAGTGACCACCGGCCGCGGGAAACTCTTATCTGTTAAGAGAGGTAGACAAACATCTGCATGATTACATCTGCAGGCATCAGACCATCAAGCTCCATCTGGGCGGATACTCTTACTCCAAGGTTTATTAAAAGCTGCCAACAGCAGTGTGAGGCCGGTGAGCAGGCAGCCTTCAGGTGGCGGTGCGTGTGTCAACAACTCAGGGGCCCTGGGGAGCCGTAATGAGGTCAGGGAACAGACCCTGCAGCTTATCTGGACCATTATCTCCTTCCTTTATTACCACCTGGACAGTAGAATCACACAT
Organism: Seriola lalandi dorsalis; assembly: GCF_002814215.2. Lineage (NCBI taxonomy): Eukaryota > Metazoa > Chordata > Actinopteri > Carangiformes > Carangidae > Seriola > Seriola lalandi. The sequence goes on from NW_019525023.1 coordinate 2,668,435, forward strand.
GGTAGATCCTCCCTCTCTTCGCTGTGATGATCTAAAGTCATGCTATTCCAAGAAACTGGAGTTAGGGCTCAGGTGGGTCAACTGGTCATTTTGGGTTTTTTTTTTTTAAACTTGAGGATGCAGGATTTTATGCAGTCAATTTCAATCACACAAAAGTTCTTAAACTGCATTGTTTTTTCCCACCATTCACATTCTTTGGCCCTTTGCTTCCCTGCCAGCTGCCTTCAAACCCCCTAGCTTTGGCTAACACTGGACCAGGCTGCTCTGACCTGCCAAAAGCAGAGATTAGGCAGAGTACAACCTAGAGGAGTAGTAATTACCACACAGATTTTAAGACATTGTTACACTCCAAATATAAAGCTAAAGGGCATCGAGCTCAATAAAGAAACAAGAACACGAAAACATCCCTAATCCAACTTTATGTGTGAGTATTTCAAATCTGCACAGCTAGAGGAGGTATGGTGCCAGTAGTAGTATTACTACATGGCAACTGGTTAGTGTGAAGAAACAGAAAGGCGTGCACTCAGAGCACACCTGGCCCACCCAGGAAGTCGGTGGAGAGGCCTCAACTCAAAGAGCATTGTGCATTGAAAAAAAAAAAAAAAAAAGTTTAAATCTGTCAACCTTTCCTTAAGGTGAAGCCCTATAGAAGAGCAGAGGGTGGCATCATGGTAACTGGAAACTCAACAATTATCCATTCTTCCTCGACCCAGGTGCTAACCTAGCGTGTCTGTGTATGCGCGTTGCAGGTGGCTAATTAGAGTGGAACAGGGCATCAGGTTTCATGCACAGATGTGCTGCTGTATGTACTGTACCAGCTCTTTGCGGTGCTGGGGGGGATAATCGACGGGTGCGCGCACACACACACACACACACACACACACACACACACACACACACACACGCAGAGTAAACAGCAGAAGTCATGTTGTGAGCCTGCAGAAAAACAAATAGCCTCCCAACACAACAAACTGTCTGTGAAATCTACGGTTACAAAGAGAAATCAACAGAACAATGCTGCTGCTGAGGGAACCGCTGTTATTGTTTTTTCTGTGGATGCTTATGATGTTGTTTCTGTCTGCGTGGGCGGCGGAGGAGGAAGGTGCTAACACACTCTCTGGTAATCATATTAGGAGCTCCATCGCTTTCATTTCCTACTCTCTCTCACTACTAATGGTCCTTACGCACCCTCCTCTTCAGCACACTTCCTGGCAGGTATGCAAATGTGCAAAATTCACTGAGAGCATAAAATATCACATTATTTCTTACATGAAAACTAGAGCTGAAACTATTCAGTTCATTGACTAGTTTATTTAACAGAAATGTAATAAACAAATTTCAGTTTTTTTGTTAAAGTCATTTTTCAAGAAACCTCATGTCATTTATATGTTGCAGTGGCTCAGCACACTGTCATGCAAAGACACACACACACACACACACACACACCTATGATGTTAAGCGTGAAGTTGCTGTTGCTGCAGACGTGCCCTGCTGCATTCTTGGCACAGCAGTAGTACAGGCCGTTGTCGTCTGGACTGGCGCTCTTGAAGGTGAGTGTCCTCTCCTTGTTGTTGATCTGATGGCTCTTCTCTGTCAGCTTCAACCCGTCCTTGAACCACTGGCATGTCGGCCTGACAGGGAGAGGAGGATTAAAGAGAATAGGCGTGAGAGAGGTTTAGAAGAGGAAGACAAAATTTGGGAAGAGGGGCAGGATGATTGATGTAAAAAAAAAAAAAAAGTAAAAAAGATCAGATACAAAGTTGTGTTGAGGGGGGACAGAAGAAGAATAGGTAAAGAGGAACATAAGGGCATGAGAGAGGCCAGTTAGGACAGAAGAGTAGTTTTTCCAGTACAGTCCTCAACATGATCCTCAACCCTGTGAACTCTGAACCTGAGGTGACAGGGAGGGAGACTCACCGTGGGTGTCCATCAATATGACAGCGCAACGTGACCGGTGCAGAACTCTCGATCTCTCCTTCTGAGGAGGGCTCCTTCAAAGTCACACCACCACTTTCCAACCCTGCAGAGGAAAACAGAACAGACTGTGAGCGGGAGGAGGGACGGGGCATGGGAGGACGAGGGGAATAACTGAGGAGAAGGACAGGAGGAAAAATTGAGTTAAGTGGTGGTCCTGTCATCTGTCCTCTCGGGAGACACGACAATGCTAATGCACTTGACAGGACTATGACTCAGGAACAGAGAGACAGAGCAGGGACCTACGACATCACTGGGTCAGCTTACATCAGCATACCACTGTCCTGCACTCACAAGAGCAAGAGGGGCTCTTATAATGCTTTTTATGGACATTTAATGGACAGTCCGTTGACTTGCTCTGTTAAAAGGGCTACTCCGCTGTCAGAGCAGCCCATAAACTGAAACAGTGAACATGTTTCACTTTTAGCAATAGTGCCTCGCTTTATAGTCTGTAAAATGCTTGAAAAGTTGTGAGGTGCATCCTTAGCTAAGAAAATCCTTTGACTCTGATCAGTGGAGTCTGCAGACTTGCACCACTGTAAGTAGAAAAAACAAAATAAAAACAAAGTGACGGGAGACATCACCCACAAGTAACATGAAACTTGATCAATGGTGTCTGAGTGACACATGAATAACAGGACAAGTGAAGAAAACAGATGGCGACAGTCGTCCCCTGAATGCATCACGGTACAGGGAGAAATGCAGTGCAGCGTGGTTTCCCCATCAAGGATGTGACCCAGTACACTGAAACATTTTCAGGGTTTTATTCTCCAAAATGTCCAAGGAGACATATAGTACATATATCTCATGATGTACTGAGGCGTTTCATCCCCTCTTTCAATAAAAAGGACAGTGGTGGTTGATGTAAACTAAGACTTTTTAGTGTAGCCATAAAAATGCTATATTTGATCTGACAGACACAGCACTGATCTCCTGATAAAGTGGCTGCCTGCTGCTGAGCTAGATGCACACTAAAGAGTACTGCACAAATAAAAATAATATAAACAGTTACTTAGTGAGACCAAAGTTGTCTCCTTCACTGAGAACAGTTAGTGTACCTTGCAGGAATTCCCCTTCCCCTCCTGAATGTGTTGACGATACAAATACTTGGTGTTTACACTGAATGGGAACAAGTGCTAATTGTTATAATGTGATGATGTATAAGCTGACATGCAGTAACTGTGCACGCTGTGTGGTTACTGAGTGCATACATGCATTCTCTGAGACAGCATGTTTGTTATGGTTACCCTGGCTTCTACATGAGTCTATGGAGGTTTTGTGTGTATGTATATTGTGTGTTAGCGTGTTAGTGTAACACATTCCATCATGCTGAGCTTCATTCCTATGGCCTGTGGCTGAATTGTGTGTCTGCATCTCTGCCCCTGTGTGGATCATCTATGAAATATGCATGGCATGAGCCTCCACCTGAGACAGCAGTGGAGGGGGGGGCGCAGCACCACCCCTGTGAGGTTAGAGGGGGCGCTAGAGGAAGGCCTGTCACAGTGAATTACACAGCAACCTGGCAGTTCTCTGCACACAGGGGGATGATGGGAAACCGTGTCTACAGTAACAGGGCCTACATCCCCCTCGCTTCTATCCTCATCTAGGGCAAGCAACGCTCATTAGCTCCAACCTAACACAGATGCCCCAACAACTGTGGGAGTATGTGTCTGTTTGTGTGTGTATGTGGTGGTGAGGAGGGAAACAGAGTTGATGATTTTGTGCCCCTAAGCATGAATGCATGTGTGCTCAAATGCCTTTAACAGTTCAGCGCAGGATACTAATTGTTTGTGTGTCTCACTCAAGGACATTCCAGTAAATAGCTCCAGTAACTTAGTGAGGAGGAGGAGGAGGAGGTGATGAAGGCCAACCCAGTAACGGGGACCTGGGGCCAGACACTCAGACAGACCTGCTATTAGTGCAATGGAAGCATAAAAACCCGACAAAACCAGAAGGGGAAACAGTGAGTCACAGAGGATGAGGAGGAGGAGGAGGAGAGAGTAAGAAAAAGTTTGATGGAAGGAACAACAAGTATCATCTGCAGCACATCTGACAGTTATTTGCAAATGAAGTCATACAATGTGTTTTGACCTTTCTGGAGTAACAGGTGAAGGTTTCCTGTATCAGGTGGTGTCAAACTGTCAAGCAAGAAGGCTAAATTTTATATTCTGTGCTACATTCATAAGAGTCCATGTGTTTTTTTTCTGTTGTTTTCTGTCCAAAGAATAAAAAAACCCAGCAGCATGAGTCTGAAATAAAAGCATAAAAGAAGTGAGCAGTAAGGCTGAAGGGATTAAGAAAAGAAGTGCATAAAATGGGAAAAAGTCATCACAATACCAGGCGCAGTGACTGATGAGTGACCTCTACATGTATGCAGACTCTACAACACTGAGCGCTCATCAACTCAAACTGCCTTGTGACTGTCCACAGTTTCTACCACTCCTGACTTATTTTGTCATCCAGCAGGTTAAAACCAATTCTTGGTATTCATTTCCAATTTGACCTGGATTTTGTGGACAGTCACACATTCGAACCCTTTCCTCCACTAATAGCGCCATTCACAGTTCAGGTTTCCTCAGCTGTCCAGTCGACAAACAGAAGGCGCTCTTTCATAGCCTATTAGTGGCAAATACTTCCCCATAATCCCTCTCAGAATGCATGACTAAGTGTTGGAGCAGGCCTGGCAGCTAACGCCATAATTAGGGGTGTATAATTATTATGTTGGAGGCAGAACAGTAAGCTCTATCAACACAGGGATGATAACAGATGAATTGTGAGGATATTGTTAGAGATGCTTGGACCATTCATCCCTCACTATGCCAAAAGGCAGCTGTATGTGTGTGTCTGGTTCATTCAGTGAGCTGATTTGTTGCCATGGAGAACGGTTTCTGCGACAGAGAGGCAGGGTAGATAGTGTTATCCAGGGGAGCACTGGGGGTGTGATTTGACTGACAGCACCATGTGGGTATGGAAATAACTAAAACATGTGGCAGAGTGGCTTCATATTGTAAACTTTGTGGAAAAAAAATGCCCTAGCACAGACCCGGGAAAAAGCATGACAGACCCAGCGCACTGTGGTAGATGAGGTGTCAGATTTTATCAGCTGTGGCTGACAGAGGTCAACAGGCCAGCCTGCAAACTACAGCAATTCAGAGAGATGCTGCTGCTGCTGCTGTGACAAGGCACGAGGAGGCGGAATAAAGGGAAAAAAGAGACTCTGACACTGGAGCAAAGTCACTCTGCAGGGGAGAAGCTGACGGATGGAGTTTGGGTCATTAAGCATGAGGAGCTGCATTTTGTCAGCTCATAGAAGACAGGGGGAAAAAAAGCAAGGGGTTGGAGGCATTGTGAGAGGATGAGAAAAAAGTGGAGCTGTGCTAGTGATCAGTGAGGATGCTCTAAAATGCATCTGCTGAGCAAATGTAGGTTAAGGACACAAGCTGTGATTAAACCGAGATGGCGTGTGTGAGTACTCGTGTGCAAGTAGCTCTGTGATTTTGAAGATTAAATAGGCAGGAACAGTTGCCCGCTTGGCTGTGTTTCTACTGTATGTTTCCCTTCTACCTACAAGTTATGTCAAAGAATATCAAAGCACTGTCTGTCTGGGGGGGGGGGACTAAAACCTCTATTAGAGAAAACAGAGGGGGGATAATTACTCTGAATAACTCTCAACTGGCAGGATTTGCCCACCCACCATTGAGAGCGAGACAAATTAACTCTCTCTCTCTGCAGAGGGCGGAAGGGGGAGGGGGAACAAACTACTCGGGTACAGTCCATGTACAGTACATATGGAATACTTGCCCCCCCCCCCACAACCCACATTTACTACTACGCACGCAAACAAGCATACACATGAGTGAACGCACATACAAGATTAATGCCAGAGGGGTCTTTGCTTTAAAGCTGCGTGCGGCTTTATCGCCTGTTAAATGTATGTTGGGGAAATATGAGAACATCTGTCATAACATTGTCTGATCCACCTACAGTGATCCATAGATGACCAGCCAACCTGCACATTATGACAGATAGAGAAATTTGTTGATATACACAGACAGATGCAGCGTGCAAAAGTGATTAGAGGTGATTTACTGCTTTTTGATACTTCACCTTGTCCGTTTGATTCTGAAATATCTGTGCTGTGCTATAAATTATCTTGTTTATTCTCTAACAGAGGAGAGAAAATCTACTGTAGGTGGTTTCTTATCTGAAGAAATGCCTGAGGAATCCACTCAAGTTGTTGGATACTCATCCAACTGACACAAATCTATCGATCATATTCCGAGCAGAATGTTAATGTTTGATGCATTAAAAACACCACATCCATTAATGTCTGCCTCTCTGCTATTAATCTGCTGCTCATGTCTCGCTTTGTGTAGTGCATGTCCACAGTACTGTCGTATCTGAGAAGAGAAAAATGTGTAGTAAGTGTACCCCCATCATCTTGCATCATGTTCTGTGCTCGCGGTGGATTGGCTGAGAGACACTCCAGCAGCCAATCTCTAAGGTGTCCTTGAAAGGCTACTTGATATGAAGCCCTGTCATCACCCCCAGAGACAGATGGGAGTCCATGCATGCAAATATATACATTTATTAATACCTCCAAATAGTGAAGAATGTGTGTATTGTGTGTATTAAATACATTACATCTGGTTACAAATAAACTAGCAGCAAGCAAGTTTCAAAGACCTACATTTAAAACTTTCTATGTGTTTTGTGAAGACTAATTATTTCAATATGCATTAATTTATCTCTTGGCCAATATGGACATATGACAGATGTGGCATAAAGTGCTTATTTACACATCCAGCAGATACCGAGCAACATTAGCATTCATTTGGAGTTTCCACCAGCTCCTGAGGGAAATATCTGGCTTGTTAGCCACTAAATGCTGCTCTATGTTCACCACCTAGTCCATCTAATTTTGTCTCACTAAAAGGTCAATCAACGTTTTTGCAGAAAACACACGACTGTTGTATCTAGAAATGACGCCCTTTAAGAGGGGTGAGAGGGGACCAGAATTGTCAAGTAGTGAGCCGGAAAACCAACAGACATATTAACACCTGCTAATGTCGTCAAAACTGCCTCTGTGGTAGTTCCCGTTACAGTAGGTGACTCCAGGACCACATTTTGCCATGATGAGACAAGACACACGCACGCACACGCACGCACACACACACACACAGGGTGAATATAATACCAGCCTCGCTGCTGCAGCTGGTAAAATTTGATTTTTCAAAATTAAAATTAATTCAGCACATTCCTTACAATAAAATATGCCTCTCTTTTCCAGTGCGTGGGAATGTTAATGACCTGGCAGAAGATACAGTTTATTCTGGGACAGCTCTTAAGAACTGGTATTTCATGTCTGACTTGTTTTTTTTTCTTTTCAATCTGTGGGAGTTTGTCAGTTGAGCTTTATTGACACACTAGATCATGTTTAATTGCAACACATAAAAGCAGTTTCCTTCAGATCAGACGAGGTTTGGAAAACTGATGTGCTTCTTTGGTTTATCTGGCTAAAAATTTTGTATTCAGTCAGTGGCTCAACATCACAGACCACAAATATCCACTGGTGGAGACACTTCACAGAGCAAAGGTTAAACCTCGGCTCTCTCCCTCCGTCTGTCCCTCTCAGTTTATCTCTCAGTTTGCTACAGGAGGTCCGGACACTCATCTGTTCTTGTAATCAGCCTTTGAACAAGTAACAGCGGCACAAAAACAAAACCTCCCGGCTGAGTGTAGTGAGAGAGGACAACATATTCCATAAGGAGCTTTTTTTCACCCTGTTCTGCTTTTTGTTTTCTCCTGCCATCAGTACAAACTCTGTGATTGTGAGACACAAAGGCTTTTCAGTAACGACTGGTACCTGCGGGCCTTCCACAATACGCAAACAAGGTTTTTATTTATCCCAGAAAGGGCTGTGCAGAATTCCCATGGCTTCCTCTGAAACTTAAGAGGGTAATCGAGTGGTTTGGTTATGGGGCTAAACAATAAAATTAAGATACTAGTGTGCCTCCCCCTAATGGGAAAAAAACGTTTACAAAGTGACAGAGTGAAAAACTTGACATGAATAAAAAGCTGGAGCAAGGATGGTGGTGCTAATCTGAACCTAAATAATTCTATAGCTGGAAGGTAAATTACGCTGTTTAGTAATTTCCAGACAAAAGCCTTTTGACAGTATATGGGAAAAAAGAGTGTTACACAACACAGAAAAAAAAGATACAAGCAACAAGAAACACATGCTTGGTGGCACACATATCCAGTTTCCTTTGGATAGAGGGAGATGAAGCCACAGAGAACAAGGCAACAAGGTAGAAACATTCCTACAGCTCATACTACCTGTCATCTTATACCGTGACTTTTGTTTTGCTTTTTTGATCCAGAAACTGGATGCACACCCATGTTGCCATTATGAAACCCTGTCAGCTGGCAAATTACACTCAGGAAATCACAGGGTTTGTTCTAGGTTTGAAATGAAACACTCACACTTGATATTGAAGGAGGCGTTGGTGGAGTGGAGCATCTCTCCTGACGCCGTGTTTTGTGCGACGCACTCAAAGTTTCCTGCGTCCAGCCGCCGATCCACAGCGGTGAACTTGAGGTTGCTGCCCTCCTGGAAACGCCTCTCGCTGCTTTCCAGAGGCTGGCCGTTGTGGAGCCAGCTGTAGGCGATGTCAGCCGGATCGCTGACCTCGCAGCGTAGCATGGCGCTGCGGCCGTGCAAGGCATCCTGGGACTTGGGCTCCTTGGTGAACTGGATGGCTGCAGCTTGGATGGACAGAACTGGAAAAGAGGAAAAAAGATGGAGAGGGAAATGAAATGACAGAGGATTAGAATGGGGCTGCTGTTAACATTTTACTGCTTTTTCCGTTCATTAAGTGTGTGCCATGGTGACCACTTAGCCTCGTGGAGGAATGTGATGTTTAGACAATACTGGCCAACTGTGAATTATTTAGTCGTAAAATTATCAAACCCAACACAGAGAAAATACTTTTTCCCCGTTAGCGAGGCTGTGAGTGCCGCCGCCAGTCATGTGCCATCAGCTCAGTGAGACAAGTCTCCTAAACAAGACATGATGTGCCGCACACACACACACACACACACACACACACACACTTTTATTTCCCCTTATGATACTGTGAACAAGCTTTGTGTGAGAGATGTGTTTTCTGCTCCAGTTACCCACATGTCACTGGAGGAAATGAGTAGAGTGTGACTTGCAGTAAACACGGAACGAATACTATTCAATTCTACTGCACAGTCACAGCACATCTGATATTCAATATGGTTATAATGTAAGAGATCACAGCGTGTGAGAAGCAAATGCAGGGGGAAGAAAATGAAAACAGAAGAATGGAGTCACAGTGTTGGTAGCTAGATGTGCATGTGCATCTCTCCTCTGTCTGGTCTTGGTTCCACATCACAGGGAATTTTCTGTTTCTGTTCCTGTTTCACATTCTTATTCTTATTCATTGAATGAGCACATGGTTGCATGTGGTAGCAGTGTAATGGTCAACATCCAGCAGCTAAACAATTCATCTTTTACACAGACTCACAGATGAGATTTTACACTTGCTTGTTGTAGCTCAGTGTAATATTGAAAATCATCCATCTCTATCTGATTTTTCTTCTGTCCAACTCCTGTGGAAGGACCAAAACAAACAAACAAACAAAAAAAACAAACAAAAAAAGAGATCATTTCTGTTTCAGTTCAGTTCAAGCTGCTCTCATGATTGTTGTTAATTAGAAAAATCTCAGTCTTAGAGTCTGATTGGCTCTTTCTAATTTAAACGCAACAGCTGTTCCATCTGCACAACCACCACATCGCACTATTCATCAATGCCCATCTCCATCTCCCTTTGTCAAGACAGGCCCTCCTCTGCACAATGTTATCACACCTGATGTCACGGTTTGTTATCATAAGGAACGGTCCAGTGCTGAGTCGATCGAGCATAGCTACACCTGCATGACAATGTGTGTGTGTGCGCATGTGTGTGTGTGTATCTTCAAGGCTTCTTGCAGGACTGGAGCCAAGTAAAAAGGGGGATCTTTCAATAATGTTTAATCAAAAAGCCTGTTGAAGATGAGCCAAGGTAATCCTTCCATCTTTGACCCTCCTCATCCCACCGCTGTCCTTCTACTGCCTGTCCATCCCCTTCATCAGGCTCACCTTTGTCTCAGCTGCAGGTGGCGAGCTGACAGACAGGCAGGCAAAAAAAGACGCAGCAAGGCAGAAAGGCAGGTCAAACAAGACATCCAGAGAGGCTGTGGGTAGGCCAAGTGGGACAAGGACAAACAAATTTGCATTAAATGCCCCCTTAACTTAAATTTCACAGTCAAGAGGGTTTGACCTACATAAGTGTGTCAGATGGAGAGGTGGGCCACTTCAAGTTGTGTCAGAGAGTCAAAACTCCAGAACTACCATCTGCTGTTACAGACAAGGTGGGCAAGTGGATCAAACTCTGCTATAAAAAAAATCAGGAGAAAGTGTTGACCATATGCAATATTGACTCACATACTCAGTCAAAATAAAACAACATGACTGGTGTGTTCTTTATATGCAAAAGCACATAATCGGCTATAGCACAAGTAAGGACATCTGTTAACTGAACACCTCCACTTTTCACTGTATGGATAATAGCAAGCTGCACTGAAGACTACAATCACCATTAAATACTTTCCTACAGTGGGACAAATCCACAGACGTATCCAGTGATGCACAGCTACAGATTTGCATTTAAAAAATGAGTGTAGAAGAAGACATACTCTATGTTTCACAGAGCACACAGAGAAACTTGTCCCTTCAGCGCTCGAACACAAACTCACTCATTCTGACAAGCTACAGCTGAGAAAAGAGTGATCATGACTGACAGCAAGGACAGCTATGAAATTAACATCAAGCTGATCAAAGTTAGTCTCTAAAATGTCCTGTAGGAGCTTTGCACCGACTGCTCCTTACAAACCAGTTTTCTATAGATGCACTTATTCCTTTTGGATCTATATGTGAACACATTTAATCAAAAAGGAAAATCCTCAGGTTGGTTACACTTTTGTTGACCGGTTAAAATAGCCAGGAGTAAGGGAGCAATGACACTGTGCTCCAGTGTTATTATTTTTAGTCCATCATGTTTTTTTTTTTTTTTTTTTTTTTTAAATTTCACACATGTCTGGCAGCCAAGGGCGATCGATGCTTTCTGTGGGGAATCAAAGTTTTTTTTCTTTCTTTTTTTTCTTGGAGACAGCGTATTAGAGGTGACAGCCCCGCAGCTTTACTCTCAGCTGTGAGAGAAATTTACAGGCTCCACGAGGAGTAACATTTGCTGGCAGATGATTGGCTTTTACTTCACAGTATCAAGCTAAAATGTCTCGCAAGATATAAAACGTCACCTCTTAACCTCAATTTGTGCCACCTCAGCTGAAGTGGCAACCATCTCACTTCATGTCTACACATAGACTTTATATCTTTTATTCTCTCTCTCTTTTATTCTCATTCTCCTTTCATGCTCTGTCTCAACATGGGGTCATGGTTTGTAGACTGAAGTTAGAGCCTAACTTACTAACTTACAATGACCAAAAGTGGTGTCCTCCCACAATTAGTTATAATTATCGGACAAAAGTTTTGATGATCAACACGTTCTTTAAATTATTTGGAGGATTTGCTGCTTTTCTCTGCTTTATCTCGTTGTTAATTAGATATATTTGAGTTTTAGACTGTCAAACAAGCAACTTAAAGATGTCACACTGGCTCACGAAAATCTTTCACTATTTTCTGACATTTCAAGACCAAACAATCTATTAATAGAACGAAATAATCAAGAGATTTATTGTTTATAAAACAATAGTTAGCCATTGTTCATAAATCATTCTTTCATCATCTGAACTGAGCTCCAGTGAGATTGCCCCACATGATTTATTGCGCAAAGGATTGTTACAACTCCTCTTCTGTATAACCAAATGGTGTCTAACAATTCCCCAAAGAGGCTGTGAATTTGTTCCATCTGTGTAAAACTGGGATAAAAGGCAGCAGATGGGCTGGAAACACCAGCAGAGTCATCCCCAACATCCACCTCAAACATTCTATCAAGTAATGTGCACAGACAGCACTCTGCCTCCACGCCAAGCTTACAGCTGGGGTGTGAGGTAGCGTGCCAACTTCCATCACACTGAGCCTCCTCTGTGCAGCAATGTTACGAGCTTTGGTGGAGACTCGGCGGAGCTGTGGCATGCAGTTGATGGTTTAATTTCAGATGCATGTTGACATACAGTGTGTGTGTGTGTGTGTGTGTGTGTGTGTGTGTGTGTGTGTGTGTGTGTGTGTGTGTTTAGATCTGTGTACAGAGGGAATGACTTCCGGGAAAAGTCCCAGCAGAGAGAGTGCAGGCAGATAAGGTGTTTTTACATACCACAGGATGACAGACAAGAGAAAGAGAGGGGGAGGGGTAGAGTGAGGCACAGTCAATCACATGTGAGGAAGTCTGCCAAGTTTACTGTACCGTTCAAACAGAGAAGGCACCGGTGACCTACATCTCTCACTCACACTGCAGCTCTGTCTCTCTAACAATCTTATTATAAACAGATACACAAGAAGAGACTTCAAGGGTGAACACACACACAAATATCCCCTCTACCACAATCACACAGTCACTCAGCAACACAAATTCCACTATGATGCATCCGTCTGACCAAATCAATGTTTCTTTATTGAGCCACAGAAGTGCTGGAGGGAGAGAAATGCTTGGATCTGCACAGAGTGACATTTGACAGATAAGCGGGGCAAATGCTATCGAAACTCTTACTGAGGGCCCCTTCAAAGTCAGAGTGGTTGAAAGGAAAAGCTATAGATAAAGGGGGAAACAAACAGCTAAAACCAAGGACAGAGGGATCGGAATTTTCTTAAGACAAAAACTCTCTAATGCAAAGAGTGAGGTATAGAAATTGGTGAAGTTAAACTGACAAACCCTCCACAACTGCACTAATAATAACACTAAGAAATACAGTGACGTAGATCATTAAAAGGCCCACTAGTAATGCCATGTGTGTGTATATATATATATATATATATATATGTGTGTGTGTGTGTGTGTGTGTGTGTGTGTGTTTAAATGTTTTATGAAGAAGGAAATGCATGCAATGAAACGCTTCGTTTACACAAAAACTTGACAGAGCACCTTTTAAAATTAGCTTTAAAATGAGTTTTTTCATTGAAAATAATAACTTAGGTAGATTATTTATATTATTATTTTTTGTTTATGAAATATTAAAATGAAATTAACAAATTGAAAATTCCCTATTTTAAGAGGCCAGGGTGTTGTGTTCAGATTTCTGGCTTTGCCTGATCAAAAATCCAAATTCTGGGGTTTTTAAAAATGTATCAAACAAAGAAAAGCAACAAATCCTCACATTTTGTAAGATGGATAAGTTACTGCCAATCATCTTATCGATTAATCAAGTAATTGATTCAGCACTAAATAAGTTTTTTTTTTTTAAACCCAGAAACCTTCATAACTGTGAAAGAATGTAATGTCTTGATAATTTATGTAATTGATATTTAATGTCAATTTGAAATCAAAGCTGGTGAAAACTGTTCCTCTCTCGCTCTTTAGGGAGCCTCTCTCTTTCTCTTTCTTCATAGATTGAGAAAAACAGAAAACAATAAGAGTTCTGGCTTCGATTCCAATCAATATGCACTTACCGGGAAAAGCTTACGACGAACAAGCTAATGCACCCGTATGAGCAGCGAAAGTTATGAAATATTAATAGCTCTACTCTCTCACAAGTTTGACTTTTCCTGGATTTCGATCTAGGTATCTGAAAATAAGTTGGAAGAGACAGAAAGTAGGTTAAAGATGAAGAGGGAAACTGCTGAGAGGGGTAAAATGTCTATACACAGGGATTCTCCTTCTCAACTTGCTGCACTGCCGACCCCATTAAGCCTGGCTCGGCTGTCAAGGCTGTCAGGTGGAAGTCGCCTTTAAGTCGGCCTGACAGCCAGAACCCACCATAATGGGCTCATCAGCAGCTCCCGCCTCCCTTCTCTCTTTCTCAACTTTGTCTGCTGCCACGGGCAGGCAGAGGTGGCTGAGCTGAATCATATTTCAAGAAAAACTACACTATACCTCCAGCATAGGGCTGAATCCAAGATGAAGTCTGGGTCAAAGAAAGAGAGTTTGTGAGTTAGCATGTACAAGTAGTCTAATCTCTTTATCAAATCATTAAATTTATATTTAATCATTTTTCAGTTCTAAAGAAAAACTCACAGATTCAGCTCAGATCTGGGATCAGCTGTTGTTGAGCACTAAGCCAGAAATCATACAATTTGCATTGACAGCTACTAAATGAATCAAATTTTCAAAATTAATGAAACTGGCCTAATTTATGATGACAACTTGTAGAAAATGAACTGAGCAGCAGATGATCGGAAATATTGATTAATGATTGATATTGATTGTAGTGTCAGTGAAATAACCGCTGGAAAATACTAGTACCTAATTTTTCACTTCAACCAAATACTCTGAGCTTAATGAGCTCCAAATGATGATCTGATGCATAAAAAGTTGAATTGGGACTTTCCTGTATATAACAAGCTGCGATCAATTCACTGGTGGCCATAGTAGTAGTACACAAGTGTTATCAGCGTCACATGGAGCGGAGCCTTGACCAAAGATGTGCAGACGTCAACCCCAAACATCTGAAAATCAGGTCAAAATACCAGCGTTTTGTAAATAAAAAAAAAATTTAAAAAATGAAAGAAAAAAAGAGGCATCAAAGATGATGTTATCTTATCAGTGAAGATCCTGTAATCAGGACTGTGTGTCTCCACCAGGTCATCTAACCCAATGTTATCTCTGAAACTTTCTCTAAACAAGCTGCAGCAGGGTGCCGACAGCCAGGGATGACACACAGTACTGAGGCTGCAAGAGGTTAAGGGGGGAAGACGCCAGCACTTGCACAGACAGCAGCACCCACCAGCACTTGGCACCAGGCACGCCCGCTGTGTGAGCTCAAATAGCCCCTATGTGTGTGCTTTAACAGCTTCTCAGTGGACCGTGTCGAAGAGAGGCAGCTGCTCTAAAACGTTTTAGAGTGAGAGGACAGCACAACGAGGAATCTTGGAGTCGCAGAGATCAGGGCTGCTGACGGAGCGTGAGACAGTGATTGGAACGTTCAACATGGCTGCTAACAGATATTTATCTCAACATCACCTCAGCCTCACAGAGACGCAATTCCCAGAGTCTCACACATTAAACTGCTGCAGATATCCATCAAACCTCTGTCAAATATTTTGCTACCAAATTCACAAGTTTAAACTCTGTGATCTATGAAAATAGCACAAACCTATGAGGACATGACTATGATCCATAATCACTGTATTTTCATTACTCCCTCCTCCTTCCGGCTGCAAAATCTACATAACCCAATTAAGGATAAGAGCATCAAGACTCCAGATAACATCACTCCTCTTTGCTAAAACTGCACACACTAACAACAAACAGTGCAACTTCAAAAGAGTATCAGAAAAAAAAAAAAAAAAAGGTTTGGCACAGACACGATAAGAGCTCCTCTGATCGGATCAATTATTAACAACTCCAAGAGTTGCCATAAGATCTAAAAGTGAGCTTGGCATGATTTGGAGTCTGAATGAAACATCTTGTTTAGTTAATGTCAATCAGAAGGTCAGACAAAGGCCAACACAAAGACTACAGTCTGGAAAAACATGTCATCAATTTTTCAAAATACAAAGGATGGGTAGAGAAAACACTGACGCAAACGACTCTCTCTTTAAAAGCATCTATTTTAGCAGCTGCTGTAGGATAAACACATCTACTGCGCTACAGTCGACTTTTTGAGGAAAAAGGGAAGATTGAAAATCAGAGTGGAGCCTCCTCTTCATGCTTGGGCTCATGTAATGAGGTGGGGAGTAAAAAAAAGAGGCTGATAACCATCTGTCACAGTGCAAGCATGTTTTTAAAGGATGAAGTAAAACCTCAGATGAAAAACTGTGATAGATTCATCCTCAGTTGTGTTTGTGGACCGAGATGTCTGGAAGATAAATTGGAGTGGGAATGAAGGGCAAAGTCATGGGAAGCACTGAAGCCTACTGAAAGAGCTTTCATGTCCCGTCAACAAATTACTGGGTGTGTGAGTGTGCGTGTGTGCGTGTGTGCATGTGTGTGTTTGAGTTTTCCACTGACTGAGTAGCCTCTCATGGCTGTCTCCATGAAAACTTGCTGGCAGAAGATCTTTCTTAAAACTGACAGGGTTTATGGTCTCATAAACACAGTGGAAAAACCCAAAAGAGTACGAAACAGGTAACAGGCCGCATGATAAAATGTATTCTGATTTATTAAGTGATATGACAACAAATCACAACTTAAATTCCGTCTACAACAAAAAATAATGAGATGCATGGGTACCTCAGATAAACAAACCGGTCTAAAATTAAGATTTATTCTTTGTTATTAAAACAAACAAGAGAGATAAAAAAATATAATTTTTATTACTAAACAAAGCACAGAAAAGTGGGAGCTCAACTCAGATACTGATGTCAAATTGAGTTTATTTTACTAAAAGTGCATTTTCATGCTTCACCGACCTCTCGGTCAGTATTTTCAACAATGCTGTGTGTCAGCAGTAGTTTGGTATTTCCAACATGAATTACACAGAGAATTCACCAGTGCATGAAGCTGAAATGCCGTCCAAACAAAGAGGTCAAGATGCCTTATTTAGCCTGACAGCAGAGACGTTCAACAGGACGGAGTCAGGCCAGGTACAATGTCTCTGTCAAACCATTGTAATGGAAGTGACAGTTTGGTTCACCACAGACTGATCTCATTATTGACCTCTGTTTGCGTCTGTAGAGTTGGACTCAACTCGGTGACTTTCTCCTAGAATTTCTTCATGCAGGGAAATCAAGGTGCAATACCAGAGGACGTTCATGTATTGAATCCCAATCTAGTCAGGGGTTGCAACTAATTGCAACAATTTTTTTTATTACTGACTGATCTCAATTACTGGATTGATTGATTAAGCATTTACTGAAAGATGATGCTTATTCTGTCCAACCATGAGTCCCAAATGCTAAAATATTAAATTCACAGTGATAGATAAACAAACAAACCCTCACACTGTTGGAAGGAGATGTTAGGCATTAATGTTTGATAAATGATTTTTAGAATAGTTTGAGAAGCGTTTGCTTTTTAGAGTTAGATGAAAATATCAATACTACACTCATATGGATGCTAAAAATGAAGCTAGCAGCCAGTTAGCTTAGCTTAATATAAACACTAGAAACATGGAGTTCTTCCAAACTAGCCTGGCTCTGTCCAAATACACTATGTTCAACCTCAGCCATTACAGGTGCACCCACACACTATCAAGTTGAAATGGATCAAAGTAACACAAAAGAATGAGTCCCTGCTGTCTCTTTCCGTTACGTCGAAAAAAACTGACCTCAGGTAGTATTTTATTCTCTGCGGGGCATACATCAGCAGAACACATCTCTGTGTTCATTATGCTGCTTCTAATTGAAAACCATGTTCAAAGCAGCAGAGCCGAGTTGCCTTTTTACGAGTGACAGTGGTATGCACACCTGCTACCTTAATTCAATCACTGCTCTTATTGTAGCAGGTAAATGCACTGTGGAGGGGTTGCGCTCTGCAGAGTGACTTGCTCCTGTGCAATGAGAAGGTCGGGCTCATTATAAAAAACCTCGCTGAGATCACTATCAGTTTAAGCTCGTTTCGCTTCATCTTAACGCTGATGGCAGGGAGCGAGCTCTGCGCCACCTAGACAAAGACCCCCCCCTCCCCACCTTATTACCAGGCAACATTGGCATGGCAACCGGCATGCAACCTCTCCAGGTGAACAATACCGCAACGTTTTTCTTCACTCCTTCCTCATCCATGACACCCCAATGGAGTTTTCTAGTGTGATCCCATTTTGACAATTAACTCTTAAAATCAGCTCCTCCATAGACAGAAATTCATTTTCCTCCAAAGAATACTTTAGGTTATGTCACCTCTCCTATGCAATTATGAAATGCCCTCTCATGCCTCCCAACGAGCCCCTGCTTGCCCGCACACATCTGCCTTTATAAAGAAGTGCTCCAAATAGTCTCCATGGCAAGAAAAATAATAAAAACACTCATGTGACAGTGTGAGTTGTGGAGGAGGGGAGGGAGAAGAGATAAGCGCTGGTGCACTTATGTCTTAATAAACGCACCAGGGGGAGGTCAACAGGATCAAAGTGTTGGCCAGGCCCCACCCAAACACTACTCCAAATCTATTTTAATAGGCCACCCATCCTAGGCCATTACTGCCTTATTAGTCGTACTAGGAGGCCTGCGGCAGGCTTTAGGCTTGGACTGAGGACTGGGACTAGTTTAGACCCTGAGGAACACTAATAAGGATCTCCATTATATAGCCAGCAGGGGGAACATACATAATCATAGCTCAGAGTTTAAGAATGAGAAATAAATTCAACTGAATCATTTTACATTTTTGGATTTTGGAAAAAGGCGTTTGTGTTTCTAAATAGCTCACAATTACAAATAGTTCTGTTCCTGTACGCTTACTATAACATTTTTGCTCCAATTCCATGTCACCAGTTTGTAGAAGCAGATGTTTCTGTGTCCAAGGATTGACTCTCTTCTTTTATGTCACTGCTGTGGTAATTTAACTTTAACATAGAGCATTACCATGGCATCACATTGTCATGCTATTCCTTGTTATCGTATGGTGTGTAAATGGTGGTTCACGGAGAGTCATCTGCCTGCTTTATGACAGATGAAGCTCCAGCACATGAAGACGCCTCCCAGGGGAGATATGACCCCAATCGCTCATCACCCCCCCC